>NC_058130.1:799939797-800001053 GCF_016433145.1 Gracilinanus agilis | reverse complement strand
CTCCTTTCAAAACCCCAAGAAATTTAGGAAGGGGAAATGATGATTGGAAATAAGGGAGGTTAGGGAGATCCAAAGGAAAAGTTAAGTTAACAAATTTTAAGAGAAAAGCTGCAGAATATAGGCCAGGTTTTCAATCTAAAGAATAGCTCAGTTGACCCTTCTACTCTCATCGAGTCCCCAGTGTCAACTGTCTAACCTCATGATTCTAAACCCTTTTCAACTGTCAGAAACTCTGCAGTCAGGCTCTGCAGGGCTAATATGCACCCCTTTGCACTACATCCCCCATTACCTTCCCCTTCCTCACCTTGCTTTGGAGCTAATTCTCTGGCAGACACCTAGCCTTGGGCTCCCTGTCTCCAGTTTCCCTTCAAGGAAGCCAAGCCTGAGTTCTACCACAGGGTCTCAGGGCTGCTCCCTGGCTCCTACTTAGACTTCGGGCCCTGCTTACCTTGGTTTTCTGAGCTCAACTATACAGTTTGAACACTGCTCTCACTCAAGCATCTCTGACTTCCCAGCCATGAACTATGTGGAAATTGTCTTGCTTCCCTGTCCCTACCTCTGTTCCCATTACTCATATTCCCCGATTTCCTGCTCCCACTTTTTCAGAGCCATCAAGTCCCCTTCCCTGCCAGGGGGCTGAAGTCTGTTTTCTGGCCCACTCTCACATTTTCTCTCCTCAGTTCCTGGCAGTTCCCTTCCAGAGCCTCCCGCCTCCCCCAGTATCACAACCTTGCCTAGCTTCTCTCATAGGTCAGTGAGTCAGTCTATTATGTAGATAATGTGTTACTTTGGGCATCTAGGTTGAAGGTCTGGACTGTAGTCAGAAAACTCATTTTTCTGAGTTCAAATCCAGCCTCAGAAAATTACTCTGTGACCCTGGGCAAGTCATTTAACTCCCCTTCAACTCTTCATCTGTAAAATAAGTTGGAGAAGGTATTGTAATCCATAGGCAGAGGAGTTCTAATGATCAGGGCAGGTGAGCCTGTAATACAGAAACACTGTACCTCGACAACTCTGTGGGCCACCAGAGCCTAAGGAAAGACACCAGTAATGGGAATGTGATGATGGGCATTTCCCCTAATCCACAGAAAGTCAAGCAGGACATTGAGGCCTGGAGAAATACTCTCTCCCTGCAGTCCCTGAAGGTTCTCTGGCTGGGCTGGATGGGAGTGGCCCAGATACAGGAGAAGCTAAACTGGACAAAGGTGTGCTTCAGTTTAAATGTCTTTCAGTTCACTCCTGGGGAAAAATGCTAATCCATTCCATAGTTCATTCAGTCTTTGTCTTTAGGAATGGCTAGGATGGCTGGGACTCCATCTTCTTCTGAGTTCAGGATCCTCTTTCAGATTCAGGCCTCCAGTTTCTTGGAACTAAGCAAGACCAATTGCTAGTCCTTCAGTCACTTCTTTTTCCTTCTGGGAGATTCAGTCATAGGATGAACCAAAATGGACCAAGGAGATGGAAAATGATTACTATCTTTATCCAGAAAGAGTTAAAGGAGAGTTCCCCAGACCTCCCCACCAGAACAAAGGTGTTAGTTGTGAAGGAAGGTTCAAAGAGAGCTGAGTAGCAAATGTAGAGAGAGCCCTCATTCTGGAAGTACAGGAGGCTGCTCTGACTAGTCTCATGCCATCTGGGATCCCCAAGCCCTTGTGCTTTTTGGGCAGCCAGGAGGATGGGAGAAACAAAGGGGAAGGAAGACTAGTAAGAGAGGGAAGGAATTAGTCTGTCCCTTAAGATCACCTTCATTTCCCAACCTGGCCCTCATTCCTGCTGCCTCCCTCCTTTTGCTGGTAGCCCTTTGTCCCCTCAGGGCAGGACTGGCCCTTTCTGATGCCTGTGTTAGGCACTTGGACCCCTGTAAATCCCTGTGGGACAACAGCTACCTTCAAGGAGGAGGAAAAGCATCTCCCCTTCTGGCTTCCTTCCCCAGCTCAGTTGGTATAGGACCGAGGCATGACCCAAGGAGGTATTTGGGCTCATCCCAGTGCCAAAACTTGGCAGGAGGTTAGGACAGCCAGTGAGCTCCCCAGCAGTGAGGAAGGTGGGCTGTTATACCCTGGGGGAAAGAAGGGAAGAACTAAGGGGGTGAATCCAGGCAGAGAATGAAAAGATTCCATGGTTAATTCCGACTTCTGTTCCTAAAAGCTTTCCTTGAAGCTCCATTCATGGGCTCATAAAAGTGGGAATGGAGGCAAGACTCTGAGGTGTGAAGAGAGAATGAACTCTCCCTTTGTCTATTTTAAGTTAATCAATCAAGAAACCCCACTTAACACTGAGTTAGTCATTAATACTTACTTATCAGTTACGAAGTGAAAGTGCCCTTACATAACACTTAATTAATCATACAGTAAGAGAGTTCACAAGTCATCCCCCCATCCTTCCAGTGCTAGGCAAATTGGGAGGCTATGATTGGTTCCTGGGAAGTGGGGGAGTGACAGGATAATTCCTGTGAAGTGTGGGAGTGACAAGAAGTGATGTGGAAAAAACTGCTTTAAAAAGGCCAGTATGAGTATTCTTCATTCTGTGTTGGAGAGCCGGGCTGAAGGGAGACTCTTGGAGGCAGCCACTTTTTCCTGGACTCATCCTGGCTGGAGCATTCTGCTCTGGAAAGGCCTGCATTGGGGATTTCTGGCTGAAGATGCCACTGGGAGATCAGGACTTGAGGAAGCCCTTGCTGGGGCCTGAGCTAGACTTTTTCAGATCAGAACTTTAGGGCGATAGGCTAGGAAATGTATTCTTTTACTTTCCCTCCTATGTTTCTTCTTTTACCATATCTCTTTTAAACAAAATGTTAAAAGCTGCTAACAGTCTCTGACTTCAGAGTTATTATTATAAACGGTGACCACAATCTTCCTTTTCTAACTCTCATCTTGAGTCAAACCTGATTTTCATTCTTACAGAGGCAGAGAAGGACACAGGAAATATTGTCCCTTGACAGAACTTGGGCTACTTTGCTGTCTCTACAGGGATCCTGGAGCCAGAGAGAATGGCCTCTGAGAGTGACAGGTGTCCAGCCCAGGTCAGTGTATTTCATCCACAGCTTGAACCATTACAAAGGGTTTGTTATGAAGATGGTAATACCTCTGTTAGAGATAATTTCTTACATAAAACAGGCTAGAAACGGGATGCAGTAGCAACAACACTTTCCAGCTGTCCTATATTTTTCAAATGATTTGTCGTGGGGGGCTTGAGGTGAACCCCAGATTTGGGACAGGTACCTTTTGCAAGACTCTAAAACATAGTTTAAAAATAAAAAGAGAAATTTATTTGTTTAAAATTCCTGTTGAATTTGGCTGGGAGGACAGTATAGCTGGAAAGCTGCCTTCCTGAGGACATCACTTATGAGGTCTTTAGACTCTTTACAGCAAGTGATATGTGTAAGAATAAAAAGAGCCAATAACCAATGTTAGACAGAGGGGAGATAGAGAGAGAGTCTGTATCGTGAGACTCTCTTCTAGCTCTCCCCTCTTGCTAATTATACACTTGGAGACTGAGGGGTTGTCACCCCTAATCTGGGTGACCTGGATGGTTGTGCTGTCCCACAGGAGTTGGGGGCAAGGATTCCCTATAAGATGAGGTATGGGGTACCCCAATATGATTCTGAATGAGGGCGGGGTTCACTCAAGCCTCCCCTCCGAGGTCAGTCAACTTCATAGCCGGTTGTCTGGCTTCAAGATGGAGGCAGCCAAACCAAGCTGTGATTCCCCTCTCCCTTGTTGTCTCTTAGGCACTCCGGAATGCTATCTGACTAATGAATGGCTTTTATTATTTCCAATTTAGGGGTTGGGGAAAGGGTTGAAGGGCAGAGGGATTTTGGGGTGCCCTCTTCACTATTCCTATGGAGTCTGTCATTTAGGTGGGAACCTTAATGGCTCCTACTCCTAAGCCTCTTCCCCTGCTCCTTTCTCCTTCTCTTTCTATATCTATACATTTCTATAATTATAAGTTTTGACTGAAAGGGGGTCTCTCAGCAAGGTTGGATAATGGACAAAGGAGACTAAGAGATCGCTCCCAAAATGGAGTGCAAACACTTAGCTGATTCAACAATTGAAGTCTTTTTGGGTGAGATGCAATGGAATGTGTTTGATCAGGGAATTGGGGTTCAGTTTCCAAAAGAAAGATCCTCAGGAAGCCCTCAGGACTGGATTCAAGCTGGATTGTCCATCTCTTCTCTCCTCTGTAGGAAAATATAAGTAAGGTAATGGGGTCACCAGGGATATTACAATAAACTAAGTGGTTTGTGGGAACACACTCTAGGATATATGAGAGACTGGACCAGGGTGAAGAGACCAGAGTTTTACTGGATCTCCACAGGAACTGTCACCCAGCTTCCATTAGACCAGAGTATAGTAACAGGCTAACAAGGTAAAAGGGACTTAATAACTTTAATTATGTTAGACTAAAAGGTGGATAAGGATTTCTATACTTAAAATCTAAGGGATAAAACCACAGGGCAATGGGAGGACTTATTCTACTCTTATCTAAGTGATCTAAATTAACAGGACCCAAGGAGCTATAAATGGAGTCTCTGGGTTTCTACCTCAAACCTGGAACCTGCCAGGCTTGATTACAGCTAGGACTTAGTGGCTTTGGGATTCTCACTGCAATCCACTGATGATCTCTGGATGCCAGGAGCTAAAGTTGTCTCAGGAACCAAGTAGAGAGGGTTTTGCTTGAAGCACTCCTCTAGTACCCAAACTTCACCTCTTCTCTTGGCTCTGTAGATCTTGTCCTTTTTCTAGATGCCACACCACACAGGATCCCAGGGGAAATCAGGAAGCAGGGTGTCCTTTGCTCTGAGGTCTCCCAGGCTGGCAACAGTTTTGCCCACCACTAATGGAGTCCACACTCAGAGCACAGACAGACTTCCTCCTCCTTCATTCCAACCTGGAATTCCCAGTTCCAGCTCCTTCCTGCTAGGTACAAATTAATTCCTAATAACTAGCTAATCTCATCTCACTCATAACACCTCACAGTTCTTCACCAGAACCCCCCTCTTCCTCCTTCCTCCTCTGGAGAATTTCCCTGCATTCTCTCCAGTCTCAACTGCCAGTAACTGTCACCAACTGTCAGCTACTCCTTCTCTGGCTCCTTTTGTCCCATCCCCCTTGCACAAATCCCATCCTTACAGTAGCCTGGTTTTGTATGGTGGGACTTTTGGAAAAAGTCCCACTTAATTCATGTATCACTATTTCCTGTTCCTATCTAATGTTCCCCTTCCCTCCAAAATAATAAATCCTTACTTTGTCTTATCACTATACTAATTATCTATCTATTTCTATTCTAAGATGGGTTTTGGAGAGGTTGGTAGGGGGATGAGGGTTGCAATTTATATAACAATTTTTATAGGGTATAAAACAATTTTGTAAAAAGAAAAGTTTTCCATTGAACACAATGTCCAAGTTTATGGTGTAACAATTTTCTTATCCCTAAACTCTTCTAAATCATTATTTAACCCATGTATGATTTTAACAGAATTTTAACTTGTTTCCACTTTTAATATATGTCTATCAAGTAATGCAATACAACTATCTTATTATTTCTAGCTGTTAGCAAATTATGTTTAAGCTACCTGTTTTAAATTCAATATTAATTTTTATATTGAGAGTCTATTTTAGTATGTTAGTATTCTTATTTATTTAACAATACTTATATATTTTATTCTTACACTTTCCCTGCACTAGCTTGCTAAATATTTTTGAACTTCCCTAGCCCTTTCTGCACTTTCCCTATGTCTTAATGTTCTAATTATCTGCTAAATTGTTAGTATGCTACAGTATCTACATGGTTAGGGACTATTATTTACAATTCTACTCTACTTTTCCAACCTATGTAACAGGTATTTATAAAATTTACATTATTTACACTATTATACATTTGTACAAGAATTGTTTTTTTTTCCAAAATTTTTTTAAACATTTATTAATATTCATTTTTAACCTGTTTACATACTTTATGCCCCTACTTTCCCCTTCACCCCCCGCTCTCCCCCCACCCATGGCCAACGCACATTTCCACTGGTTGTAACATGTGTCCTTGTTCAGGGCCTATTTCCATATTGTTGTTAGTTGCATTGGTGTGGTCGTTTCGAGTCTACATCCCCAATCATGTCCAATCATGTCTGCGTCAGCCCATGCATTCAAGCAGTTGTTTATCTTCTTTTTTTTTTTTTTTAAACCCTTACCTTCCATCTTGGAGTCAATACTGTGTATTGGCTCCAAGAAGAGTGGTAAGGGTAGGCAATGGGGGTCAAGTGACTTGCCCAGGGTCACACAGCTGGGAAGTGGCTGAGGCCGGATTTGAACCTAAGACCTCCCGTCTCTAGGCCTGGCTCTCAATCCACTGAGCTACCCAGCTGCCCCAGTTGTTTATCTTCTATGTTTCCTCTCCTGCAGATCTTCCTCTGAATGTGGGTAGCGTTCTTTACCATAAATCTCTTAGAGCTGTCTTGTGTCATTGCATTTTTGCTGGTAGAGAAGTCCATTACATTTGATTTTACCACAGTATATCATCTCTGTGTACAATGTTCTTCTGGCTCTGCTCTTCTCACTCTGCATCAGTTCCTGGAGGTCTTTCCAGTTCGCCTGGAACTCCTCCAGTTTATTATTCCTTTTAGCACAATAGTATTCCATTACCAGCATATACCACAATTTGTTCAGCCATTCCCCAATTGAAGGACATACCCTCCTTTTCCAGTTCTTTGCCACCACAAAAAACGCAGCTATAAATATTTTCGTACAAGTCTGTTTATGATCTCTTTGGGGTACAAACCCAACAATGGTATGGCTGGATCAAAGGGCAGGCAGTCTTTAATAGCCCTTTGAGCATAGTTCCAAATTGCCAGCCAGAATAGTTGTATCAGTTCACAACTCCACCAGCAATGCATTAATGTCCAAATTTTGCCACATCCCCTCCAGCATTCATTACTCTCCCCTTCTTTCATTTTAGCCAATCTGTTAGGTGTGAGGTGATACCTCAGAGTTGTTTTGATTTGCATTTCTCTAATTATTAGAGATTGATTGATATTTTTTATTTCTTTATCTGAAAATTGCCTGAGTGTCTCTTGCCTATTTTTCAATTGGGGAATGGCTTGATTTTTTATACAATTGATTTAACTCCTTGTATATTTGAGTAATTAGACCCCTGTCAGAGTTTTTCATTATAAAGATTTTTTCCCAATTTGTTGTTTCCCTTCTGATTTTGACTACATTATTTTTGTTTGTACAAAAGCTTTTTAGCTTAATATAATCAAAACCATTTAATTTACATTTTGTAATTTTCTCTAACTCTTGCTTGGTTTTAAAATCTTTTCTTTCCCAGAGATCTGACAGGTATACTATTTTGTGTTCACTTAACTTATTTATAGTTTCCCTCTTTATATTCAGGTCATTCACCCATTCTGAATTTATCTTGGTGTAGGGTGTGAGATGTTGATCTAAACCTAATCTCCCATATTGTTTTACAATTTTCCCAACAGTTTTTGTCAAATAGTGGATTCATGTTCCAAAAGTTGGGCTCTTTGGGTTTATCGTACGCTGTCTTGCTGACGTCATTAACCCCAAGTCTATTCCACTGATCCTCCCTTCTATCTCTTAGCCAGTACCATATTGTTTTTTGTTTTTTTTTAAACCCTTGTACTTCGGTGTATTGTCTCATAGGTGGAAGATTGGTAAGGGTGGGCAATGGGGGTCAAGTGACTTGCCCAGGGTCACACAGCTGGGAAGTGGCTGAGGCCGGGTTTGAACCTAGGACCTCCTGTCTCTAGGCCTGACTCTCACTCCACTGAGCTACCCAGCTGCCCCCAGTACCATATTGTTTTGATGACTGCTGCTTTATAGTATAGTTTAATATCTGGTACTGCTAGACCCCCTTCCTTCACATTTTTTTTCATTATTTCCCTTGATATTCTTGATCTTTTGTTATTCCAAATGAACTTTGTTATAGTTTTTCCTAATTCAGTAAAGAAGTTTTTTGGTAATTTGATAGGTATGGAGCTAAATACGTAAATTAATTTGGGTAGAATGTTCATTTTTATTATGTTAGCTCGTTCTACCCATAAACAATTAATGGTTTTCCAATTGTTGAGATCTAGTTTTATTTTTTTGGAAAGTGTTTTGTAGTTGTTTTCGGATAATTGCTGTGTTTGTTTTGGTAGATAGATTCCTAAGTATTTTATATTGTCTAGGGTGATTTTGAATGGTGTTTCTCTTTCTACTTCTTGCTGCTCTAGTGTGTTGGAAATGTATAGAAATGCTGATGATTTATGTGCATTTATTTTGTATCCTGCCACTTTGATAAAGTTGTTGATTATTTCTACCAGCTTCTTAGTTGATTCTCTAGGATTTTTTAAGTAGACCATCATATCATTTGCAAAGAGTGATAGCTTAGTCTCCTCATTGCCTATTTTGATACCTTCAATTTCTTTTTCCTCTCTAATTGCTATTGCTAGTGTTTCTAGTACTATGTTGAATAATAGAGGTGACAATGGGCATCCTTGTTTCACTCCTGATCTTATTGGGAAGGCTTCTAATTTATCCCCATTGCATATAATGCTTGTTGATGGTTTTAGGTATATACTGTTTATTATTTTTAGGAAAGGTCCTTCTATTCCTATACTTTTCAGTGTTTTCAATAGGAACGGATGCTGTATTTTGTCAAAGGCTTTTTTCAGCATCTATTGAGATAATCATGTGATTTTTGTTTGTTAGATTGTTGATATGGTCAATTATGTGGATGGTTTTCCTAATGTTGAACCATCCTTGCATTCCTGGTATAAATCCCACCTGATCATGGTGGATGATCTTCTTAATTACTTGCTGGAGTTTCTTTGCTAATATTCTATTTAAGATTTTTGCATCTATGTTCATTAGGGAGATTGGTCTATAGTTTTCTTTCTCTGTTTTTGGTCTACCTGGCTTTGGGATCAGTACCATATTTGTGTCATAAAAGGAATTTGGGGGGCAGCTGGGTAGCTCAGTGGAGTGAGAGTCAGGCCTAGAGGCAGGAGGTCCTAGGTTCAAACCCGGCCTCAGCCACTTCCCAGCTGTGTGACCCTGGGCAGGTCACTCGACCCCCATTGCCCACCCTTACCAATCTTCCACCCATGAGACAATACACCGAAAAGTACAAGGGTTTAAAAAAAAAAAAGAATTTGGTAGGACTCCTTCTTTGCTTGTCATATCAAATAATTTGTATAGTATTGGGATTAGTTGCTCTTTGAATGTCTGATAGAATTCACTTGTGAATCCATCAGGTCCTGGTGATTTTTTCTTAGGGAGTTCTTTGATGGCTTGTTCAATTTCTATTTCTGATATGGGATTATTTAGGTATTCTATTTCTTCTGCTGTTAATCTAGCAATTCATATTTTAGTAGATATTCATCCATATCTTCGAAATTGTTATATTAGTTGCCATATAATTGGGTGAAATAGTTTTTAAAATTGCCTTAATTTCCCCTTCATTAGAGGTAAGGTCTCCCTTTTCATCTTTGATACTGTCAATTTGGTTTTCTTCTTTCCTTTTTCTTATTAGATTGACCAGCACTTTGTCTATTTTATCTGTTTTTTCAAAATACCAGCTTCTAGTCTTATTTATTAATTCAATAGTTCTTTTACTTTCGATTTTATTAATTTCTCCCTTAATTTTTAGTATTTCCAATTTAGTTTTCATCTGAGGGTTTTTAATTTGTTCGCTTTCTAATTTTTTGAGTTGCATACCCAATTCATTAATCTCTGCCCTCCTTAATTTGTTAATATATGCATTCAAGGATATAAATTTCCCCCTGAGTAGTGCCTTGGCTGCATCCCACAGAGTTTGGTAGGATGTCTCATCATTGTCATTCTCTTCAATGAAATTGTTGATTGTTTCTATGATTTCTTCTTTGACAAATTGGTTTTGGAGAATCCTATTGTTTAATTTCCAATTGGTTTTTGATTTGCCTGTCCAGGTGCCTTTACTGATTATTATTTTTATTGCATTATGATCTGAGAAGGTTACATTTATTATATCTTCTCTTTTGCATTTGTTTGCAATGATTCTATGTCCTATTACATGGTCAATCTTTGTGAATGTACCATGTGCAGCTGAAAAGAAGGTGTATTCCTTTTTGTCCCTATTTATTTTTCTCCATATATCAATTAAATCTAATTTTTCTAGGACTTCATTCACCTCTCTTACCTCTTTCTTATTTATTTTTTGGTGTGATTTATCTAGATCTGAAAGAGGAATATTTAGGTCTCCCACTATTATGGTTTTACTATCTATTTCCTTCTTGAGCTCTGCCATTTTCTCCTTTATGAATTTGGATGCTATACCACTTGGTGCATATATATTGAGCAGTGTTATTTCCTCATTGTTTATACTGCCTTTAATCAGGATGTAATGACCTTCCCTGTCTTTTTTAATCATATCTATTTTTACTTTGGCTTTGTCAGAGATCATAATAGCCACTCCTGCCTTCTTTTTTTCATTTGACACCCAAAAGATTTTGCTCAAGCCCTTAACCTTAAACTTGTGTGTGTCTACCCACCTCATATGTGTTTCTTGTAGACAACATATGGTAGGATTTTGGTTTCTGATCCACTCTGCTATTTGCTTCCATTTTATGAGCGAGTTCATCCCATTCACATTCAGAGTTACAATTATCAGTTGTGCATTCACTGACATTTTTGTATCCTCCTCTAGACCTACCCCTTCTTCTTACACTATTTTCTTTTAAACCAGTGGTTTGCTTTGAGCTGGTGTCCCTTATCCCCTCCCTTGATTGAATTCCCTTTCTTCCCCCTCCCTTGTTATTCCCCTCTTTTTATTTTTAAAGGCCTAATGAATTCCCTCCCCCTTCTTCTCCCCTCCCTTTTTTGACCTCCCCACTCCCCTGTTCCCTTTGGTTTGTCCCTTCTGACTTTCTCAGTAGGGTTAGATAGAGTTTTGTTATCCAAATGGATAATAAAGCTACTCTTCCCTCTCCGGGTTGATTATACTGAGAGTAAGGTTTGATTATTCCCTCTTAATGCTCTCTTCCTCTCCTTTTTATGATAGTATTTTTCCCCTCCCTTTCCCATGCCCTCTTTGTGTGTAATAGAATATCCTATTTTTCTTATTTACTCAGATTTTTCTTGGTGTCCCCTACTATTCCCCCCCTCTTTCCCACCCCTTATGTCATCTTAGACCATTTACTATCCTATCCTCTCCCTATGATTTATTCTTCTGGTTGCTATAATAGTGAATATTATACTAGTGAATAGAGTTCACTACAGAGAATTATACATAGCATTTCTCCACCTAGTAATACAGATAATTAGATCTTATTTAAGCCCTTAAAGAGTCAAATTTAAAGAATTATAAGTTTTCTTTCTTTTCCTTCTGTTTCTTATTTACCTTTTCATGTTTCTCTTGGTTTTTGTGGTTGGGTATCAAACTTTCCATTTAGTCCTGGTCTCTTTTGTGCAAAAACTTGGAATTCTTCAATTTTGTTGAATGCCCATACTTTCCCCTGGAAGTATATAGTCAGTTTCGATGGGTAGTTGATCCGTGGCTGAAGACCCATCTCTCTTGCCTTTCTGAATATTGTGTTCCAAGCCTTGCGGTCTTTTAGTGTGGAGGCTGCCAGATCCTGTGTGATCCTGATTGGTGCTCCTTCATATTTGAATTGTCTCTTTCTGGCTTCTTGTAAGATTTTTTCTTTTACTTGAAAGCTCTTAAATTTTGCTATTATATTCCTTGGTGTTGACTTTTCTATGTCCAGTGTAGAGGGTGATCTATGGATCCTTTCAATGTCTATATTGCCCTCTTGTAGAACTTCAGGGCAATTTTGCTAAATAATTTCTTTAAGTATGGAGTCCAAGTTTCTATTAATTTCTGCCTTTTCTGGAAGACCAATGATTCTCAAATTGTCTCTTCTTGACCGGTTTTCTTGGTCTGTCACTTTCTCATTAAGATATTTCATGTTTCCTTCTATTTTATCAGTCTTTTGGCTTTGTTTTATTTGTTCTTGTTGTCTTGAGAGATCATTATGTTCTAATTTTTCAATTCTAGCCTTTAAGGACTGGTTTTCGGTTATAATCTTTTGGTTTTCTTTTTCAATCTGGTCATTTCTGGTGTTCAATTTGCTTATCAGTTCATTTGATTTCTGAGCCTCACTTTCTAATTGCAAAATTCTGCCTTTTAAGCTGTTATTTTCTTGCCAGATCTCTTCCATCTTCTTCAACATCTCATTTTTGAACTCTTCAATAGCTTGTGACCAGCTTTCATTTTCTGGGGAAGGTTTGGATATGATTACTTGTTTGTCCTCTTCTGTTGTCTGGATTTTCTCTGTGTAAAAGTTGTTGAGTGTTCCAGAGTTTTTCTTGATAATCTTTTTCTTCCTCTGGAGTTCTTGGCTTGCCATCGTTAGCCCCGCCCCTTTTCTGCTTTGTCTTCACACTCAGGGTCTGCCTGCGTTTTCTAAGCTCCCGGGGCTCCGGTCTCCTTGTCCTCGGGGTCAGGCCTCTTGGTAGACCCTGGTCTGCCCCTCTGTCCGAGGCTCCTTCAGCAGTCTTTGGGGCTGCTTCCACAGCCACACTCCGGTCCGCACCGGGTCCTCACTGGAGGTCCAAGCCTGGGCTGGAGATCTTTATTCAAGCCTAGGGCACTGCCTTTGCCAGTGCAGATGCTCTTAGGGCACTGCCTTCACCCACACAGAAGCTAGGGAAAGTCCGTGGGCTGGAGATCTTTATTCGCACCTGAGGCAATGCCTTCAGGTGCTCGGGAAAGTCCCTGTGTTAGAGATCTTTGTCCGGGCCGAGAATGTGCCTTCACCCACGTGGACTGGACGTTCGGGGAAAGTCCGTGCGCGCCCCCCAGCCACTTGGGGTCCCTCGTCTTGCAGCACACAGGTACAAGCCCTGAGGCTGCTAGTGATTTACTGGTTGCCCCAGTCCTGTTTTCACTCTTGTGCATTGGCCTTGGCGTTGTGCGAGGTGTGTGGTGTGGGGGGTGAGGGAGGGCCTTCTTCCTCTCGCGTTTTAGTGAGAGCTGTTTCACCCCTTTATAGCGTGGAAATGCCCCAATTCTGCGTACCTTCAACGCTGCGCCCTGTTGTGGGGTTCCTTCGTTTGTCTGGATTCGTTTTTATGTCCCCTTGAGGAGTCCTGTATGCTTCGGTTAAGAGAGATCGAGCAGCTGCTCCTTACTCTGCCTCCATCTTAACCAGAAGTCCATCTAATCACAAGAATTGGTTTTGCATATTGATGTTAACCAGACAAGAAAATCGCATGATTTTCTTATGTGGTTAAAACTTATAGAACTTTATATATATGTACATTTTATATTTACAGTCTTCAGACACTCGCTTATTTACATGAGGTCTTGACTAGATATCAGTTTTGTGTTGTGTTTTATTTTCTCTTTATGTACTGTGCATGTAAAATACTCTTGTTTTCAAAGTTGTCATTTTCTTCAAGTTGTCTGTAGATTTCTCTTGTATCTTGATGCTATGTACTGTGGTTGCATTTTCCCAAAGTGTGAGGTTATTTGTGTTTTTTTGTTATTGCCGCACCATAGTCTTATGTAAACTGTTTCCTTCTGTCCTCTTTGTGCAATTGTCCATTTTTGCAAACCTCAAAAGTTTTTTCACAATGTCTTTTCAAGTACTCTTTTCTTGCATCTTTCTTCTTGGTGATTTTCTCGATTTCCTTTTCTTCTTTTGATGCTTTTCCCCTTCTCTATTTCTCCGTCACATGTTGTCTGTTGTCATACAAGTTGTCGGATGGGCTCTCTGGTCTGGATACAGGAACAGTGTGGATTGTGATGCTTTGTCAGTAATGTCAATCAATTGTTTGTATGTATGTTATATGTACTTTCAGATGTTTTTCAATGATTTTGTGTTTTGCAATGACTTGGCTAGGTTTTGTGGATCAATATCCACTTACTTATGCTTTCCTTTTGGAGGGGTAATGTTCTTTATTTGTGGAACTAGCAATCCAATATTGCTTTGATTCCATTTATATATACTGTTTTCATGCTACAGCCTACTCCACATTTTGTTTGTAATCCTTCTGTATTTAGGCTTTTCTTTTGGTGTTCTGTACTTTTGATGGATTAGTCATCTAGTACATGTATGAAACATAGCCACTCATGTCTTTCCTTAATGCCTATGTCTGGTACCCCGATTACTGGTACATTTGCTTCTCGATATAGTCTTTTCATTTCCTCTTCATCATCAGAACTTATGTCATCAGAATCTGTGTAAACAGGATAGCCACTCATGTCTTTCCTTAATGCCTGTGTCTGGTACCCTGATTACTGGTACATTTGCTTCTCGATATAGTCTTTTCATTTCCTCTTCATCATCAGAACTTATGTCATCAGAGTCTGTGTAAACAGGATATGTTTGTGATGGCTTGGTATTAATTACATCTAATGCTAAAATTGATTCCAAGTCCATATCTGCTAAGTCATTTTCTGGTAGCATGCTAGTCATGTGTGATTCATTGCTTTCTGTTTCTTGGTTGACTTGGCTCACGGGTTCAGCTGTGTCTGTTTTTTGATTCACTTGAATCATTGGAACCTCTGTCTCTGTATATCCCATGTCCTCTTCCTGTTGTAAAGTGACTACTGTTTGTTCTGGCTTTGGACCCTCAGATTCCAATGCATTTTGATCTTGCAATGCATTTGCTTTCCCTACATTGTTGTTTCTGTCTGGCATTAACATGTTGTTATCTTGATTGTTACCCTGGCTTGGCTATATTATTTTCTGGATTGATTCGTTGTTCTGTGTGAGTGATTCCTCTATTT
This sequence comes from Gracilinanus agilis, assembly GCF_016433145.1. Lineage (NCBI taxonomy): Eukaryota > Metazoa > Chordata > Mammalia > Didelphimorphia > Didelphidae > Gracilinanus > Gracilinanus agilis. The sequence goes on along the minus strand of NC_058130.1, from coordinate 799,986,278 downwards.
GTGTCAAGATCTATTTATTATCTCTGATAAAGATGGCTTAGTTGATAAGAAAACGGGACACAGGAGATGATCTTGACTGTTAACTCATAGCTGCTTCTCCAAAGTACCATTGAGTCGCAAGTTTATTATATATGAAAATTCAAACACACTTTCACCCACAAGCATAGAGTTTTACAGCTTCATAGACATTGCAATTAGTTTAGACAACACACAGAAACCTCAGAAATTTCAAGGTGAAGATAAGAGTACAAGGTTGGATTGCAGCTGCCTCATCATCAGTTAAGTCTGGGAATATTTTGCTGGGTCAGGAAGTCTCTGAATTTTTCAGCCTTGAATGTCTAAAACCACTTTTTGAGACCCAGCAGCTGCATTCCTGACCAAAGGGGAGAATATTAAACTCTTGATTGCTGGTTTGCTAAGAGCTTAAAGCTTTCTAATAAGGAAAGGTGTGGATCAGAAAAGGAGTCAAGAGAAGTGTCAGATTTTTATCTATTTGAGACTCTGTTTCTCTTATTGGCTTCCCACATATTTATACAAGCTTGTAAGTTTGGAAGTTTTTGAATCAAAGTTTTTCTCAGAGATTTTTTTGGCTTAAAGTCTTTTACTGTTGGGTTTAAGTTTGAATATCCTAGTATGTCAAAGCAATTCTTCTCTCTTGCTTAAAGATAATTCTATTTCCTTCCCAATGGCCTTTATTGTTAAGTTGCTTTGCAGTTTCTTTCATATCATTGTCTGTGTGTGAAACTGCTCAGAACATTCATTTAAGTTTATCTCTTGAACTGTTGCATTTGGATTTGTTATTAGTTGATCTTTTTGTGTATGTTCTATCTTTATGCTATGATCTTGTATATCTGGAATGTTATTGTCATTAAGTGTTGAGGATTTTAAGTTTAAATATGTTGCTACTGGTACTTTGCATGTTGCAATTTCCTTATCATTTGTTAGTGCTATAGTCATTATGTTTGGTTTAAAGTCTGGTGTAAATGCATTTGTATTTTTCTCCTTTGTCTTTGAGTCATTATTTTTTGTCCCATAAATTATGTTTTTGATTTCTATTGCATCCCAGATCATTTGATTTTCTTCTTCTATTTGATCCCTAGATTTAATCTTTGCTTTTCCATGTGTTATATTCATATCCTGGGAAATGATGGATGTCACCTTGAACGACAGGGAAGGCAATTGGAACACATGGAATGTTCCCAGGTGCCATGAGCCAGGGGCAAAAGTCGGTTGGCCTGGCAGTATAAATAACCCTGACAGCCACTTGGAGGGTCTTTGGCTTTTGGTCCTTTGGTCTTTTGGGCTTGGGTCTCTGGGTGGTGAAGTGAGGCTGGGAGGTCTATGAAGAAGAGAGTTGGAAGAATCTGAATATTTCCTGAAGACTGTGAGAGCTAGTGCATCACCAAACACTGATAGTGAGAAAGCTGAGAGAATAAGATCACCAACACAGCTGCATCAACAGCAGTCTCTATTCTCTGGCTTGGCTGTGGCCAGGCTAGGCCAGAGGGGTAGTGGAGAATAAAGCTCTAGCTTCTACTAGATCAGAAGCCTCCAGTCCTGATTGTCAACTAGTTATAGATATTAGATTGACAGGGTCTCCAATTCCCAATCCTTGTCCTGTTTATCCTTTCCCTGATTATAGATTATAGATAAAGTGAGTTTAACAAGTACCTTCCTGAGTGGTCTTTATATCACGACCCTTGGGAGGGAGCCAACGCAATCAGATACCAAACGTGATCCAAGGCAAATCAAAGCCCTATATTAATTTATCCAACCCCAGGTTGGACCTGAAAGGGTTACCCATCCACCTAACCTTTCAGGGTCCTCCCTGGGCAACTGTTATAGAAAAGGAAATTGTAACAGCTATCAAGGGTGATTGGGGTTGGTGTTCCCCTATCATCTGTGACTAGGGAGAGTACATAGATACATTCACATCACTGTATATCTATATCACCCTAGCCCCCTTTTTGTTTATAGCACATGTCCATAGTGTATTTCCATGCCAAAGTCTCATATCATGGTTTTTATGTCTTTTCCCATTGCCACACCTTTTGGGCTTTCCCTTATGTTCCCGGGCTGTTTCCTGGCATCATAAGGTATCACGTTTTTCCATCGGTACTTGGGAATAACGTGGTTTTATGCCCTGCACTATGTATTTTTGCATAGTCTGGAGGTCGGGAGCATGTTGACTAGATGATGCACAATTGTGATCACAACATTTGTTTTCTTTCTTGTGAGTATTGTATCTAAATTTTGTGCATGTATTATTGTAATTGCTTCTTTTATTGTTGTTCCTGTTAAGTTGAGCTTTGAGGTGACAGTTTTTCTCTGTGTGCCCTATTTTCCCACAAAGAAAACACCTTATGTTATTATTAAAGTTATTGATGGTTTATCTGGGTTGTTGGTACTGAGGTCTGGCTTTATATGCATGTAGGGCTGCGAGGTTTTTGATTTCCTCTATTTCTTTTTGTTTTATGGTAGATTTAGCCTCTTTTAATTGCTCCTTTAGATCTTTTATGATATCATCTTTTTCTCTAATGAATTCTTTGGATTCTTTGCTTCCTGATTTCCTGAGTGAACATATGCAGCAGTTTTATATAGGTCTTCCAAACTTAATGATTCCCAACCTGGACAATGCAAATTAAAGTATGTCCTAATTGGTAGGGAACTGCCCTTAATAAACTGTCTCCTTATGTGCTGCATGTTGGGTTCATTTAAGTCTTGGAACCCCAAAATCATTTCCCCAGCTTCGACAAACCTATCTAAATATGTTGAGGGGTGCTCATTTATCTCCTGCCTTAACTTTTCAAATTTTTCCCAGGAAACAGGACGCTTAGCAAAGGATTTCATAGCTTCTACAAGATCTTCCTTAGCTCTTCTTAGGTATGTTAGGTTTTGATGACTGTTTAATTCTAGATCTTCATAATATTGTGGTCAAGATGTTAAGTTTGTGTTCCTATGGGTTTCCTCAGTAAATTCTGCTTTCTCTGCTGGTGTAAATAATTCAGAAAGAAGAATTTCAATGTCCAAAAATGTAGGATCAAAAAGTCTTAATGCTCTCTTAAATTCTTTTCTGGCCTTGAAGGGATTTAAATAAAAGTCAAGCATTCATTGTTTTAGGGTGTCTAGATCTGCAGCAGTGAATGACTTATATCTTTTTAGATGGAGAAATCCAGAATATGGCTGCAAAATTGTGTGATCAATAATTGGTAATATTGGTACTGCTGGTGCTATTGCCTTTTCCTCTATTTTCTTTGCTGTGTCTGTATGTGTCTTAGCTGTTTGTATTGCTATTTCTATTTTGTTCCCTGCTGTGATCCCTTTTCCCCCTTTCAATTGAGCATTCTCTTCAAGCAACTTTGCTATCTCCTTTCTTAATGTCATTATCAATACAGTGCTATCATCATTGTGTCCTGGCAATTTGTGTACTAAATTCTTTAAGGACCAATAGAAGTGGAGGAATGAGATGATCACTGCAATTGTGGTTGGTATGAAAGCAAAGACCTGACCTATTTCTAGTTTCAACCATTGGCAGGAATCATATATTTCTATGATTCCCATTATATAGTCATAGTCAAAAAGTTGTATAGTAACATAAGGATTCCCGTCATGGTACAAATTGTTTTCCTCATTGATGCATCCACTGTGCCAGTTTGAATGTAAAATTTCTATGGTACTGTGCCTTTAAATTATTTTCTTTTTTTCTAAGTTTGTCCCCGTTGTTATGCTGTAGCTAGGAGAAAAATGGCTGCCATCTGGTTCAAACAGAGGCGTTTTTTTCCCCTTAGAATTATTTAGGTACTTTACCTAAGCTGGCTCTGCCAAAATTGTAATAATAAACAGAGCAAAGTAACCAATGTTACATATGTGACTTCAGGTGGGTATGCACTCAGGCAGAAGGGGGGACTCAGCCTGAAGACATGGGGGTGACCCTTATAGTTTAGGGGACAAAAAGATGTCTTAGGTACATCCTGATGGTATCAAACCATAGCCTGGAGGCATATCTCTGTGTCTATCTCAAAACCTACAGGACTATCAAAGGAGGAGTATTCTCTCACGGGACTTTCCCTTTGATGCAACTGGGTCTTATCAGGAGTTTTTGATGCTTGAGGGTTAGTAGTGTTGGGAAAATAAATCCATCACACCAATATAGGCAATTTAGATAAATAAAGTGAGAAAGTCAAGTTCTCCAAGTCAAGGTAGAAAGTTAGATTTTATTGGAAGATGGCCAAGTCTCCCAACAAAATCAGTCCTTTGCATGTATTACATAGTTAGACCTCAGCAAGAGACAATGCAAGGCAGCAGAGACCTGGCTTATATGCTAAAACAGTAACAAAATGAATATTTCCATACAAGGTTCAGGAATTATATCACAAGATATCACATCATATAGACTTTTCTTAGAAAGTTACCCAACAGCAAAGCTGATTTGTTAGTTCATCTAGGAAAGCCCATATTAGTCTAAAGCAGGGGTCAGCAATGTATGGCTCTTTCTGCAGGAAATCGGGAGCGTGCACTGTGAGCACTGTACGGCTCTCACGAAATTACATTTTTAAAAAATGTGGCGTTTATGGCTCTCATGGCCAAAAAGGTTGCCGACCCCTGGTCTAAAGGTTAAATCACAAGGCAATACCCCTTTTTAAGGAAATAGTGATGACCATTACATAAGATACATCTTATCTGAGGGTAGGGAGGAGGATGTTCCATGAAACTCAGATGGTCAACATCTTATGATAAAGTGAAGTGCAACTTTAGGCAGTGGTTGGAAATCCCTTAGAAGCAGTTTTTATGCTTTAGTTAGAAATCCTTATAAAAATCATGAATTCTACTGATTGTCATTAGGATTATGATGGAATTATACTAATCACTTTAGAATCACAATATTGATTATCTTAAACCTATTGCTATCACTAAAATCTAATCAAGTATAAGGAGTTAGGAGTCCATCTTCCCGACATTATTGCTCCTCTTATCCAAAGGAAACTGCTACCAGTTTTCTGCTGGATCATTTACAATCTAAAAAATACAACATTTAACATGATACATATGAATGCATAACAAACTGCACACCATGATACATCCTTCCTTTTTCTAAACCCATCACATATACAACACCTGTACATAGATGTGATTATTGTAGCTACAGAGCCATTAGGTAACAGCTGTTGAAACATTTGCCGAGTAGGTGGTGCATAAGGAGTCATATTTAAGGTTGATGAAGGAGTAGATTCAGGTGCAGGATCAGTAGGTGCAGAACTGGAAGATACCGTTTCCATGGTGGGTTGATTTGTCTTGGGGTTCACCATATACCCATTCCAAGGTATTGGTAGAGTGTTTCTAAGGGAAAGGATAAAGTGCATAGAATTCCACCAATATTGGATTAGATTTCAAATAGAACAATAAATATTCCTCAGGGCCTACAAAATAAACCAGATATCATACACCATGCTCTCATTTAGGATAACAAATATCATCAGGAAATTGCAGATGATTATTTCCCAGTACTTAAGGCAACAGTAGTAAGCTCAACATAATAGTTAGATCCCAAGTGCTATAGACTCCTCAAGGCACAGTGGGTAGTGGTTGGTTCTTTATCTACAATGGTCTATACTTCCTGAAAGTTGTGGACATCTATACTTGTCTGGGTCTGTACCTTTTTATAAATGGTGACCTCTTCAATGCTTATGCTATTTTGAATTTTCATCAACTTTTGAAGGTTCCATCACATAATAAGTATTTGATTCTCTAACTACTCTCTAATAATTTGGCAGGAGCACTGTGTGCATATTGAGAGTGGAATTAATTTGAATGAGGTGTTTGTTGTTGCAGAATCCAGACTAAGTAAAGTATTTGTTGTTCCTGAAATTTGCGTTTCTATTTTCCTACCCAATTTTATCCCTCCTCATAAGATTAGTGAACTATGTCTTGGAGGAGTAAAAAGTGTTGTAGGCATATATAAGGTAGGACATTCATTCCCCATTCATCCCTTTCACCCACTACTACTCTTTGTGTGTTTATTTACCCACTACAAAGGTCAGGTTCAAAAAACTCTTAAGGAGGCAGAGCCTACATCAACAATGTTGACATGTATGCTCATTAAACAGTAAGATATACTATGACAAACAGATCTATACCATTCAGTTGTAAAGTAGAATACGCCTGAACCTTAAAGGAACAGCTAATTCCCATCTGACTGTATTTACATTCCTCAGGAGTTTTCAAGGGTGATCACCCATCAGGAATAGTAATTGTCTATGATCTCAGAACAGTAAAAGAATAGTTCATGCCTCCAACATTGTAACAAAGAATGGCGAGGAAAAAATGGAGTAGTACAAAAATATGGATGACTTATAATGCCCATGGTTTGCCTGATTACACAAAAGGGTTAGAACAGTAGCAGTAGAAAAATGGTCATAAAGAAGGACTCAGGAACTAGATTCTCTTGTACCGAAAACAGGGTCAAATTTGTATCATTTGGAGGACATCTGATAAACCCCAAGCAAATAAAACAACCATAGGGAACTCTGTGAAGAAAGACTGCAGGAATGGTTTCCAATGACTGTGTCACATTGAGTTAGAGGGGAACTAACACAAGGGGAAAAGAATGAACAAAAAAGAAGAGTAACACTGAAAAATTTTCTGTGGTGACTGGTGAACATAGCCAAGTTGGAGGAGTGGCTAAGGCCTTTCCCAAACAGATATGAAATATAATAGTGATAACCAACATTCTTCAATTGATTCTGCCATATAGGTTATGAACAAATCAAATCCACACCATCAGAAGGCCTACAAGTAACAATTGGATAAGACATACTTGTAACAAAGTTCCCCAGAAATATTTGGAAAATCAGAGTACCTGATATCTGGTTCAATATCAGATAGATCAGAGAGAATATCAGTATCATTAAATGTAGAATTGGAAGCCATAATTAATGGGTAAAAGGTGCAGACTTGAAATGGGAGCAATGAATCCAAGCTTCCTTTTTCTCCACTTTGACAGCTTTCGGAGTGGTGAGAAGAAGCTGGAAAGGACCTTTCCTAGCTGGTTGAATAGGACTGGAGCACTGAATTAAAAAAATTTTTTTTTTATATAGAAAATCTCCAGGTTGAAAATGATGCAGTTCAAAATCAATAGAGCCATTTTAAATTAGTTTCTTGACACATTTTGCCAATTAAAAGCTTGATTTCTTTATTAGCTCTTTCCACTTTCCCCGAACTCTTGAGGGTGATAAGGAGTATGGAATTGGGGCATTATTCCCAAATTGGCATAAACTCTGGATAGAATTGTGTCCATGAAGTGAGTACCTCTGTCTGAATCAATCCTAGCCAGACGACCATACTGGAGAACAATTTCCCTTAGAATCTTCGTGACAAAAGTAGCATCTGCTTTTGAGGCAGGAAAACTTTTCACCCAATGGGTCAAATGATTAATGATAACCAAACAATATTTCTACAGAGCAAGTTTGGGCACATTTATAAAATCAATGTGTAAAGCTTCAAATGGAGGATAGGTTAGAGGGTGACCACTATATGCAAACTTTCTAAAGCCAAACATTTAAGACAACTAGGAGTGATTCAAGAAGCTACTGATGTCCTTCTAGGTACTATCCAACCCTTTCTTATTGGGTCCACAATTGTCTGTGCACCATAGTGACCACCTGCATGTACTGCCAAACTGGCCTGCTTTTAACACATTTTAGGAAGAAATGGCTTGGTTCCTCAAGATTTACCCAGTCCTGGATTCCTGCTTAGCATCATACTGCTTAATCGAAGTGTCCACTTCCTTGTCTTCATAGATGATTTCTGGCTATTTTCTGTTAGGGTGAACAGAGACTTTACATGTATCAGACTATTCTTCTGGAGTATCAGCATCATGGTTTAGAATGGACTGTCCTTGGCTGTTGACTTTGCAGTTAAATCAGCTCTTTCATTTCCTCTAGACACACGATCACTTCCTTTTTTTGTGCTCTGTGCAGTGTATGATGACTAAGACTTTGGGAAATTGTAAAACCTCTAAAAAGTGCTTTATCAGGTCAGAATGGGCTACCTATTTTCCAGTTGAGGTGAGAAAACCTCTCTGGAACCACAACATTCCTGTAGCATGTATTCCCACAGCATGGCAGGAATCTGAGTAGATGTTAACAATTTTTCCTTTGGATAAGAGATAAGCTTTTGTTAAAGCTATAAGTTCAGCAGTTTGAGCACTCAGGTTGGAAGGCAAAGAAGCTGCCCACAAGACTTCATAGTCTGTTAGCATGACTGCCCCAGTAAAACGACAGCCCTGTTCAACAAAGGAAGAACCATCTGTATATAATACAATCTCCAAATATTCCAGAGGAAGGTCCAACAAATCCTGACGTGGTCTTTCTGATAGTTCAAGAACAGATTCAGTAATGCAAAGGTTCCTCTGACACAGGAAGATGAAGCCTTGTAAAAGTGTTTTGACAATCAAGCCAGGTAAATGCAAACAGGTATTGAGATTCTGGGTTAATAGGAATAGAATGGAAGGCTGCACACAGATCAAAAACTGAAAAGCAGGTGGAGTCACAAGGAATAGAAGACACAATAGTGATGGGTTTAGACACAACAAGATTGAAAGGTATCACATAGTTATTAATTGCTCTCAAATCCTAGACAAATTGATATATTGGCTTACTTTCAGTGTCAGTTTTTGTCTTTTCCTCTTGAAGTATAGGAGTATTGGCTTCAGATCTGCCTGGGACAACAATTCCTTGATTTAATCAGTGAATCAACTATGGGAGCAAGTCCCGCAGTTGCTTCTTTAGATAGAGAGTACTGAAGCACAGAAGGCTACTACCTTCTGCTAGTAGCAATAGAGACTGGTATAGCTGATTTTAACAATCCAGAATCAGTAGAGGAAGTTGCCTAAACCTCTTGAGGTAAGGAATCAGGAACAGGAAAATCAGGCAAATCATCATCTTTCTCAGAGGAGGTATCAGACAAATCCTCAGTACAGTATTCACTTAAAACATTTACAAAAACAGGAGTTGCCAATTTTTCATCAGGTACATTCAATACAAGATTGTTATCAGGCAGACAATGAATGACAATATTTTAGTTTACACAATAAATCTCAACCCAATAAATTGGCAGGTGATTGTGGTATCCATAGAAAATAATGCATTATTGTAATTGAACCAATATGCACTTCTAGAGGTGACCATAAGGGGACTAGTTGATCTTTACCATCAACTCCAACCACATTCATCTTCTTAGCTATACTTCCTTTATCCTTAGGAATGAATTGAAGAACAGAGAGTGAAGCTCCTGTATCAGTTAAGCAAGTAACCTTAAAACCTTTAATATACAAATCCACTGGGGATGGGGAAAGGCTAGAATGGGCAGGGAGGATAAAACTAGCAGCAGTTTCAGAATCATTCTTGACAGCTGGAAACTTCCTCCTTCCTTCCTCCCTCCATTCCTTCCTTCCTTCCTTCCTTCCTTCCTTCCTTCCTTCCTTCCTTCCTTCCTTCCTTCCTTTCTTCCTTCCCACCTGCTCCCTAGAACTGGTCAGGAAGTGCTGGCTCAAGAATATTGGTCTCCTCCAACCTCTCCAAGCTGGCTAAATCTAACCTATCTTATGTTTGATTTCTCCTTCTTTATAATTACTGACAAGGACTAACCAATGCACTCAGTCTTTATCGCTAGGGATCCTGTCTTTGCTCTTTTTGAGATTACCTATTAAAACACACACACACACACACACACACACACACACACACAATTCCCCCTTNACACACACACACACACACACACACACACACACACACACACACACACAGAATTCCCCCTTTTTCTCTCTTTCCACCAAACACTTCAATATAGCCACTGAAGCTCCAGGAAAACCTGTTAACAAGTGTCTGCATTGGCCTGAGGCAGAGTCCTGAAGGTTTCCCCAAGTCTGAGCTTTAATCAGAGAAGAAATGGTGCCACCTCAACTCACGCTAGTCTTCCCCCGTGTCTCTGACTCCTTCCTCTTGAATATTGCTTTCACCATGTCAATGAGTCTGTAGAAAAGTCCTTCTGTGTTTTGGTAACAATTCTAAGCAAAGACACAAAAGACATGACATGCCCTCCAGGTCCCCTCCCAGTCTGATGGAGGAGGTAGACCTGTAGCCATGTGTGTGCCAACAAGCTCTAGGAAAGTTTTCGGGGAGGTAATGTGAGAGTGAAGGCTCTGACCAAGGGTCATTGGTTCAGAAGGTGGAAATTTAGCTGAGACTCGAAGGATGCTCAGAGACCACAATGATGATGGAGAAACTTCTCATCCCAGGAGACAGCCAATGGAAAGGCACAGAATCAGCACTCAAAGATCAGTCGAGAGGCCAGTTACCTGGCGTCAGATAGGAAGAAGGTGTCAGAAGACAGGAAATGGAATTTAGGTTTCTTATATGAACTTAATTCATGCCATTAGATCATGTTGCAAAAGTTGTCAGGGTTGTTAATAGTTATAGCCTTAATGAGGCACCTGGATGCTATTGATTTCAAATCCATTCTATAGTGTGACCCACACAACTGCCTGTGTCCTACTGAGCTACCTGGCCCACAGAGCCAAAGAGATTGTAGGCGAGACCAAGAATGGCCTAAAGAATTTCAGAAATGGGGCCCTTTTTTTTAAAGAGTAGTGTCAAATTTTTAAAGACCTCTAGCAAAACAAGGTATATTCTTTATCATCTTCCCTGTACCCAGTGGTTTGGATCACTGCTGATTTATAATACTGTAGTACCATTCTCACTATATCCCAGCTTCTTTTCATTGTTTTAGTGCAGACAGTTGATCTTTTGTTTTTCCAAATGAATTTTTTATGATTTTATTCAACCCTGTAAAGTATCCCCTTCATTATGTTCAATGGAAAGAGATTTTTTTCTCCCGTATTTTATTTTTTATTTTATTCTCTGACAATTCTGTTCAATCTGAAGGTTCTCTGAGAAAGAAGTTTATGTGAATTCAAGATTGAACCTCCTCCCCCTCTGATGAGAGATGACAAGGCTAAAATGGCTACTACTAAAAAAAACTCATAAAACATAGTCTCAGCATTTCAGGTAGAGTTTTTTCCCCCTTTTTTAATTTTTATTTTGAATATTTTCCCATAGGTACATGTTTCATGTTCTTTCCCTCTCCCCCAAACCCCGCCCCCCCCCACACCCCATAGCCAATGCACAATTTCACTGGGTTTTACATGTATCATTAAGACCTAATTCCGTATTATTGATAGTTGGACTACAGTTATCGTTTAGTGTCTATATCCCCAGTAATATCCCCATCAGCTCATGTGTTCAAGTAGTTGTTTTTCTTCTGTGTTTCTACTCCCACCGTTCTTCCTCTGAATGTGGCTGTTTTCTTTTTCATAAGTCCCTCAACCTTTCTCTTGATCATTGCATTGCTGCTAGTAGAGAAGTCCATTTTGTTCGATTGTACCATCTTATAGAGTTTTTGAAGAAGCTAGGACCACCTTCCCTTGTCCCATCGTTAACAGTAAAGGTGATCTTTTGGAAGCGGGGATGTGCCCTTATCAGAGACCTCAATGAATAGCTTGGACTCATAAATGTACAAAAGCTTTTTTCATGAGAGAGAGTAAAAGGAACTGCTTGTTGCATACAGAAGCTGTGCCCACTTTCTTCAAAGAAATAGTCAATAATGATCCTTTGTTTCTATGATACTGGCCACGTAGATGATTTCTGTTCTGTTCTTGTATCCATGTTCATAAAAATGTATTACACCCCCCCAATTCAAGGCCATTAGGCTAGAGGAAGGATCATTGAACACCTCCTTTATCATCAGGTCACATGCCCTTCATGAGAAGTAATATCTTATTCAAAAAATCTCCCACAATTTCTCCTTTTTTGATAATGTTCTGTAGAGTAATTAGAATATTGTAGCTTATTTTCAGTGGTATTGTCATTTTTATTATATTGGCTCAGTTTAGTTATGAGCACTGAATATTCTCCCAGAGTCTGAAGTTATACTTCATGTTTTAAAGAACTGATTTGTAAGTGAATTTATGCAAGTTTCGTGGGCTTTCATATTTTAATTATTTGGAATAGGACAAGGGTTGTCTTTTTTCTTTTGGGGAATCCCCAGGGCTTAGCACAGGGCATGGTACATGGAAGGCACTGAATGAAGATGGAATGGAATTGAGCATTTCTAGACCTTGATATAAACTGGATATATCCCTCTCTTGTCTGTCTCCTCCTCTTCTCCCTTTTTTGTGCTTTCATCCAAAAAAAAAACAAAAAAACATTCCTCTGTATATGGGCCATCACAAGATTCTTCTCCTGATACCCATCCCTCTCTCCTCCAGTTTTACAAAGAAGCCTCTTATCTTCTGTTGTTATTCTGCTACAATTTTTGTCTTGAGTTATTCACTCCTCCTGCTTTGTACTGTTTGGAGTTTTGCAGAAGTAAATTTCAAGTTTTCTTTCTAAAGATATTTCAGGCTACTCTTCATTAGTGAACATTTCCGTTTTTCACCATTATTGTTAAGCTCACATTTGCAGGTGTTGGGAGTTAAGCTTAATAAAATGATAAACTGAGACAGTTCTTGAAACAAGATAAACAGAGGCATTCTGCCCATCAATAAAGAAGTCAATGGCACCCTTTTATAGGTTTGGGGGAGCACAGAAGAAAGAACTAAGTACATGATAAAGAATTAAGGGCAACAAAACTGATTTCAGAGCTTGGTTATAGAAACACTATGATTGGAAGTTTTGTGAAAAGGAGCCAGGCAGCATTTGAATCCAAATGCAAAGCCAAAATCATGACTTTGGACAGCAAAATAGACATCTTTGAGGGATTGTTTGATAGTGACAAAACAGCTACATGACTCCTTATGACTCACCTGAATCTTCCAAGGTCAGCTAACATCTTAAAACAAAAATAGAACAGTGATTAAATGCTCAAGAACTGGATTCTAGACTTAACCTATTACTGATGAGATGAATAGCGAACCTAGTCAAGAGACAGAGAACCATGATTCAGGCAATTATGTGACAAAAGCAATTAATTGTAAATAGGATCAGTAAAGAAATGATACAAGATCAATTCAGTCTTGAAAAAAGAAATATAGGGATAGGAGAATAACTGAGTGCCAGACAAACTGGGGACACTCCCACACCTCACAAAGGGAAGGACTGACAGGTAAACACAGGAAAACCAAATAAGGAGGCGAGGTTTGGGGAATGGCAATTCGTCAGTTAACTGTCAACCTATCAGCCAGGGAAAGCCAGTGATGTAAGTAACTTCAAGTCGTGGGCTTAGAGGAATCAGGAAGTATAAATAAAACAGGTTTATTAATGTTAAATAAGGGAAGTGGCAGGAAAAGTGTTTACTACCACTAGAAATAGCCCAAATGCCTGAACTAAACTAAGATCAGCTCTGACTAGAAATAGGAGAGGGCTGGAGAAGTGGGATTCTCACGACACTTGTCCATGGTGCTCCAAGATGTCACTGCAACCAGGATCGAGTCATATACATAGCCAGTTAATCCACAAAAAGCTCTAGGGAGTAAGGTAGGTAAATCTGCTGACCACCAACAAATATCCAAGACCTTCCTCTTCCTAGGCCAAGATAATTGATTGAAGTATCTTCTTCTCAATGAAATCCCACTCTGTCAGCTCCTTATACACTTGGCAAAGCTGTACCACCCAGCCAAAACGTCCTTCCTTCATCTTGGCCTAAACCACTCCCCTCTTTCAAAATCCTGCCTTCATTCCACTATAGAATGTCCATGAAGTCCAAGATTTCTTCAAACTGTCACCTATTCTGTCTTATCTTAAATCTTATACCTATCCTACAAGTTCCTCATTACAGGCTTCTCATAGTATAGGTCACCCTTCTGGAATACATTCTTTCATTTCTACTGGATATTGAATAGTATGGTATTATTCCAGTATCCTTCCTATTGTATTAGAAGGTCTTTCTCCTGAAGACTCATGGTACTTTTTTTTAATGCATTAAATTGTTTGCTGTACCACTACCTCTCCAGGAGTTGGTAGCCTTAAGTTTCTTTATGAAGATACTCTTTGAATTCTTTGCACTGGAATTTCATTTTCTATGTTCTAAAATCTAGCCAATTCTTTTTTTTTTTAACATTTATTAATATTTATTTTTTAGAAAAGTTAACATGGTCACATAATTCATGCTCTTACTTTCCCCTTCACCCCCCGAGCTCCCCCCGCCCCCATGGCTGATGCACATTTCCACTGGTTTTAACATGTGTCATTGATCAAGACCTATTTCCAAATTGTTGTTAGTTGCATTGATGTGGTAATTTCGAGTCTACATCCCCAATCATGTCCGCCTCAACCTATGTGTTCAAGCAATTGTTTTTCTTCTGTTTCCACTCCTGTAGTTCTTCCTCTGAATGTGGGTAGCGCCTTTTCCATAAGTCCCTCAGAATTGTCCTGGGTCATTGCATTGCTGCTAGTACAGAAGTCCATTACATTCTATTTTACCACAGTGAATTGGTCTCTGTGTACGATATTTTTCTGGCTCTGCTCCTTTTGCTCTGCATTTCCTGGAGTTCTTTCCAGTTCACATGGAATTCCTCCAGTTTATTATTCCTTTGATCACTATAGTATTCCATCACCAGCATATACCAAAATTTTTTCAGCCATTCCCCAATTGAAGGGCATACCCTCATTTTCCAGTTTTTTGCCACCACAAAAAGCACAGCTATAAATATTTTCGTACAAGTCTGTTTATCTGTGATCTCTTTGGAGTACAAACCCAATATGGTATGGCTGGATCAAAGGGCAGGCAGTCTTTTATAGACCTTTGAGCATAGTTCCAAATTGCCAGCCAGAATGGTTGGATCAGTTCACAACTCCACCAGCAATGCATTAATGTCCCAATTTTGCCACATCCCCTCCAGCATTCATTACACTCCCCTTCTTTCATTTTAGCCAATCTGCTAGGTGTGAGGTGATACCTCAGAGTTGTTTTGATTTGCATTTCTCTAATTATTAGAGATTTAGAACACTTTCTCATGTGCTTATTGATATTTTTTATTTCTTTATCTGAAAATTGCCTATTCATGTCTCTTGCCCATTTATCAATTGGGGAATGGCTTGATTTTTTTTTTTTAATTTTTTTAAACCCTTAACTTCTGTGTATTGACTTATAGGTGGAAGAGTGGTAAGGGTAGGCAATGGGGGTCAAGTGACTTGCCCAGGGTCACACAGCTGGGAAGTGGCTGAGGCCAGATTTGAACCTAGGACCTCCTGTCTCTAGGCCTGGCTCTCAATCCACTGAGCTACCCAGCTGCCCCCTTGATTTTTTATGTAATTGATTTAACTCCTTGTATATTTGAGTAATTAGACCCCTGTCAGAGTTTTTTCTTAATAATCATCTTTATTAAAATCACAAAAGAAAAGAAGAAGAGAAAATAATCATATATGATAGACATTTAAAAATTTGTTCCTGACCCAACCTCAAGGCCTGAATGTAACAGCAGGCAATTCTCCTTTACTTAACTGAAAACCATCCCATATCATTCAGTCCAGATGAATATCTTTTTAGAAACCTCCTCCTGTGGGAATTCCATGTGAACTAGAATGACCTCCAGGAATTGATGCAGAGTGAAAGGAGCAGGTCCAGGGGAACTTTGTACACAGAGATTGATACACTGTGGTACAATCGAACATAATGGACTTCTCTACTAGCAGCAATGTAAGGATCCAGAGCAAGGCTGAGGGACTTAAAGAAAACTAGCCACATTCAGAGGAAGAACTGTGGGAGGAGAAACACAGAAGAAAAACAACTGCTTTAACACATGGGCTGTTGGGGATATTGGGGATATAGACACTAAACAATAACTCTAGTTCAACTATCAATAATATGGAATTAGGTCTTGATCAATGATTCGTGTAAAACACAGTGGAATTGTACGTCAGCTAAGTGGGGTTTGGGAGAGAGGGAAAGAACATGAAATATGTAACTAGAGGAAAATATTCAAAATTAAAAATAAAAAAGAAACCTCCTCTTGCGTTCATGAAGATAAGGCTTGATTTCAGACATGCTATGAACAAACTACATTTTTCCTTGAACTTTCTTCTCTTTTGAAGCATCACGTAAAACTTGCTTCCCTCCAACGTGCACCACACTGGCAGAATTCTCTCAAACTCTTCACAGATTTTGATTGAGAACATATCACTTATAAGTTCCAGTAAGAAAGAACTTTGAGGTTGCTCTCTCTTTTCTCCACCACAGATCCACACAACTCCCAGATAGACCATAGGAGACACCTTCCATAGTTAAACACTTCTTGGCATTGTTCCAGTTAGAACTGTTTTGTCAAAATTCAATCGGGCTCTGAAAGACTATGGTTTCGAGGGTTGACTGACACTCATAAAAGGTTGGGGGCCAGACCTGTGTGCTTCAGTTTCCTCCGGTAACTGGTGAGAGTTGGATTATTAATCCTGACCTGACTTTCAGCCCTCTTTCCTGTGACTGCCTGCTTCAGGAGGTGGTGACATTCTTGGATGTGGCTGTAGACTTCACCTGGAGGGAGTGGCGCCTCTTGACCCCTTCCCAGAAGGAGCTGTACAAGGAGGTGATGCTGGAGAATATCCAAAACCTGCTGTCTGTGGGTAAGGAGCCCTCTCTCTGCTGCCCAGTTGGGCATCCAAGGGAATATGGTCCTTAGCAGCAGGCAGGGTTGGGTGCAGTTTTCAGTCATGAGGAAGGGACGAGGGCTTCTATGTCAAATCTGAGAGCCAGGTCCTCCTGCTGCTTAGTTCTCCTGTAGAAGAACTTTGCATCATGGAATGGGACCTTGGGGGTTCCCTTTGGTGTTCCTGTCGTCCAAGATCAAATACATGTTGAATGCTCAGGCAAATTTTCCTCCCAACCTCTTCCTCTCTAGGGTGAATCTACTATTTAGGATATTGTTCTCTTTGACAAACACAAACTTGTAGCTCACAGCTCCTAGGTGTCCACAGTAGAGCAGGTTTGGCCTTCATCTTCCTTCCTATTGCTCTAAACCTCCAGCACACACAGCGGATGAGAAAAGGAAGGAAGGGTATGAGCATTTATAATGACCTGCTCTTCACCAGATACTCTGCCAAGATTTTTCTTTAAATTATATCACTTTTTCCTCACCTTAATCTTCCCGCATGATTATACCCATTTTACAGTTGAGGAGATAGAGATTAGATTAAATAGCTTGTTCTCAGGCACTCACATAGTAATTATATGTGACCAGATTGAAACTGAAGCCTTCTGGACCCTAACCTCAGGTCTTTATCCACTACACTTCTAGCTGCCTCTAATTTTGTGAAAATGGAAAACAATGGAATGAGTCAATCCTTCTATAAAGAAAATACACCAAAACCAAATTTTCTAATTCCAAATTGGTTTCATGATTTTGTCCCTCCTCTCCCCAAAAATCAGTGCTTAGGAAACGATTCTTCAGGAGTCCTCATCAGCATCCTGTAGTCACTGCTTACATTCCTCTGTCCCTGTGAGCACTGACTGACTGGCTGAGAAACAGAATTGGGAACAATGAGGAGTACTTGAGTTCCACAGTGGAAGAGGCACAGACTAACCAGAGTGGACAGTACACGAGGTTTATAGGAGGTTCAGGGAGTGAGGAGCAGGTAGGGCAAATGGACATGAGCTGATCCTTCAAGGTCCCTGTGTCTGGGACTTCAGATTGATCCAGAACTATAACCCTTTTCCCCAGTCTGGGGTTAGGAGTTTGTGCCAGAAGGGAATGTGACAGGATTGGCCACGGGGAGTGGGGCAGAGGATCTGGCTACTGCTCATTACATGTCCCATGCAGAATAACAGGCACATCCTATCCTGGTTCCCAGCATTGCAAACACTTCGGGGTGAGGGCAGACTCATGTGGGAACCCCATAAACCCCTCTCTAAATGGAGTCACTGGTTTCACATGCCTTTCCCTCAAGAGAACTGAATGTTACATTTCTCTCCATCCTCCTCCCTTATTGATTCCCCGTGCCCAGGGCTTGCAGTTCCCAGAGAAGTCATGCTCTCTTATCCTGATCAAAGGGAAGCCCCATGGATGTTTGAGCAAAAATGTGGAAGAAATTGCTGTTCAGGTAAGTGAGGTGAAAAGTGGTGTGTGAGAGTCGTGATTACCAGACACTTCTCTGTGCTATAGTGAAGCATGGACTAGATTTGAGGGCAGAAAGACCTGACATGGAATTTTTTTTCCAGATGTGTTGAGCAGTGGCTTCCTGGGCAAGTCACTGAACCCCTCAGCCTCTTTCTCTATCTTTAAGAGAAATGACTTGTCTTTTAGCTGCCCTCAAAGTCATTGTTTGGGATTTAGGGTCATTGAAACTCTCCTGAAAGTGCAGAAAGGACTATGTTTATCCACTCTGAGCTTTTTATTACCCAGAAACATGTATGAGGGCTTGCTCTTTGCCGGATCCTGAGCTATGTTATAGGGGATATAAAGACTACAGTGAACATCCCCTGCCCTCCTGAAGCTCACCCTCTGCCAGAGCAGATAGCAGCATTCTGACACTTCTGTAGAAGCCCTCTAGATACTAAATGCAGCCAATCAGGAGAGGGAAGGCTCTGAAGGGAAGGAGCACTAGAGAGGTCTAATGGTGGGAGGTGACCTAGGACTTCAGAAGAGCCTGATCGAGGATTCTGGGGGAAAGTATAGCAGAGAAAATAAGGGAAAAGCACCAGCACAACTCACTGCAAATGGCCATCTCTAGTAGTTTAACCCTGAACTTGAGGACAAACCTTGGATGGTATCTTGTGGAGATGGAGAGATCAAGTGAGAATGTTTGGAGCATTGGGGAGAAATGGTTTATTGGTTACAATAAGAAGAGTCATTAGTTCATTAGTGTGGTAAACATTGAAAATTAAAGAAAATATGAAGACTAGAGGAAGGAATAGATGGAGTTGAGATGAGGGATAGGATGGACTTCTTTGACCATGGGAAGAAATTTTCTTTAGCTAGGAGAATGACTTTTTTCTCTGATCCTGAGGTCAGAGAGGAAAAGGAGGCAGCTGAGTTGGGAGAGATGTGGAGGATAAGAGAGCTCTGCAGAGAGGTCCAGCTTTTGTTCAATGAAATATAAGGCCAAGTTCTCAGCTAAGAAAGTGAGGCAGCGGGTGGGAGGAAGCCATGAGAGAGAGCTGGACATCAGGGGAATATAGGGAAGGCTGCTGTGGTGGGTGGCAAAGGGAATCCATGAGGGAGCTGCCATAGGATTGCCTTGCCATGGTGAGGACCCAGCTGAGATCAGAGTGCCTCACTGTAGAGTGGAATTAGGCAGCTATTTTCCCGATTTTCCTTCTCTGTATTGACCTGCAGTCCATGAGGAGGATTGAGGCCTGCAGCCTTCCCTGGAAGGGATCCAAGGCTAACCTTTGTATGAATCATCAGCCCCAGGCCCTTTCCTAATCTCTGGGCATGAATCTTTGTCCTGTTGTGACAGAAGCTGGTGACCACAGCATGTCAGTGTAGGGAGATGAGAGCCAAAAAGGAAGCCTCTGGGATCTTCAGGATTGGGTCTGCTCAGGTTCCAACAAAGTTATTGTCAATTCCTAAAAAATAAGGGCAGAAAGGATTCTGGTAGAGCTTGGGCCTGATACAAGCCTGGGGTCCAGTCAGTAAATATGCATTAAATATGAAATAGGTTCTACAAACTATGCTAAGCCCTGAGTATACAAAGGAAGGACCAAAACAGTCTGGGCTATCCTGGAGCTCACAGTCTAGCATCCCAGCATGGAGGTGGTTTTAAAAGATGATCGAGGGAGAAAAGAGTCTTGGGCAATGGAAATGCATTCATTCAATAGGAAAATCAGGAACTAGAATAATGAAGATAATGACAGTTTAAGAAGAAAAGCAAGCAACGGAGGAAACAATCAAAATTATAATGATGAAATAAAAGCCACCATTTGCATAGGGCACCTACTTTGCAAATAGTTTCTCATTTGATCCTTGTAGGGATCCTAGGAGTTACTTGATCTTATTATACCATGTTATAGTTGAGGAGAAGGAGACAGCTCCTGTGAAGTCCTAGGTAGTTTCTGAGGTAGAATTAGAATGGACCATCACCTGTGTTTTGTTTTTAAGAAAAATATTATGTAAATGCTGGCATCTATATGAGGTCGAAAATAGAAAGAGAATCATACAAGCTTTCTTGCAGAGGGATGAAAATTCTTGTTTTGGTTTTAGCTCTCTAAGCAGTCAACAAAATGCATTGCTAGCTATCCTATGAAAGATTTGTGTTTCCTAAATAATAAATGTACTTGGAAATCAATGGCATATATAACTTAAAAAAACAATGTTTATGTATAAAACCACCTCTATAAGGATGGGATTTCATTGTTTCTACCACTGGCACATTGGCTTCACTCTCACTGAAAGTAATTAATGATTAGCCTGCGTTGCCAAACAATTCCATTAAAAAACTCCCAGATAGAAAAATGATAGCATAAATGGAGGTAAGTTCAAATCAGAAAACAACCACAGCATTGCAGTGATTAGCCCGTGAAGGACTGTTTTTGTAAAAAACGTGATCAGTAACAGTTTCATAATGGTCTCTTCTCTTCAAGTCTAGTGACTCAGTTTGCAAAGAGCCTGCTATCTCTGCTGCAAGAATGGAAACCCAAAGAACATCTTGATCTCCTGATTATAAACTTGATATCTAATTGCAGGGTAACCCAGGAATGGGACTATTACTCAGGTGTAGTGACAGCCAAGGAGAGTCTGTCGATGCCTGTGAGCATGAATAGCCAACCTTCCTGGGAGTCTGGAAGGAACTTGATGTCATGTGGAAAAACTAAAAGAATATGTTACACTTAGTCAGAAGCAGTAAGTTTGAGGTTGTCATTGAATGCAGCCCAAAAGCATCATATATCTAGATGTGATCATTTGGAATCCCTGCAGGAAAAAATAATTTTGTTTGAAATACTTGTTGTCCAAGAGGGAAAATATTGTTATAACAACATTGGTCCCTTACTTACTGCTTAAAGTGCCAATAAATAATTTTTAGCTGAAGTCTGTTTCAACATTATCACACATCTGCAAAGAGTTTATGAACCACGAAATGGGAAGAGCAAGAAAGGACTAATAATGAAGCATTTTATTAGGAAAAAATGATGGACAAATTTTTATATAAGACATTTTTTAAAATGGGAAATGGTATTTCTTTGCTTAAATTTTATTTAGTAGAAGGATTTTATTTTCCTGAAAAGAGGCATCTCTTTTATGACTTGGGTAAATACAAAAAAAAGAGAGCTGATTTTCTTCATTTGATCTCAGATAAAAGAAAAAAATACTTTTGAAAGAAATCACCACATATTACACAATGCTTACAGATAAGATAGATTTTGAAATAATAAGAATGTTGCATTAATGCACCAAGTGGTATTGTACCTCTGAAGATAGGCAATGAAAATAAAAGCAAAAAGGAAAGATTGAAAGTGAATTGTCTAGTACGAAAGACAGGGCCTGCCCAGGCACAAGGTTTAGTCTCAGCTGCCAGGATTCGGGTCAAGTCACTCAGCCATCCATTTTGAGGTCATGGTCTGAGTTAGGAATATAATAATGCCAACCTTGCCAAAATCACAGGTTTCTTTTGAAGATCCAATGGGATCATATATGATACTCTTTGTTAATTAAATTGTTATTCAGATTTAAGGTAATGACATTTTCTAAGCATGAATTGTGTCCATTTAATTTAGAAGACTTTTCTTACCTGGCCAAGTGGATATAAAGCAGTTTACGTTCTTACAGTGGAGGAAAGGAGATAGTTATATATGTGTATATGTAACAATCTGTGTTTTTGTTTTATTGTTTGATTCTTTTAGAAGGAGAAATCAGACATGAAATGAACTCAACACCAACAGAGGTGAGCGTTTCTGTAGAAAAAATGGATCAACAAAGACTCCTGAGTGATGGTCAGGATAACTTAGCTTTCCAAGAATTCTGTATTGAATCTCAACATTCATTGCTTGTTGAACATCTAAGAATGTACACTGAGCCAAAATCTAGTGAATGTAATTTGTTTGGAAAGACTTTTATGCACAGGGCCAGGTTTGCTGTCCATCAGAGAATGCACACTGGGGAGAAACCTTATGAATGCAAGCAATGTGGAAAGACATTCTCTCGGAGTTCCCATTGTGCTGTACATCAGAGAATGCACACTGGGGAGAAACCTTATGAATGCAAGCAATGTGGAAAGACATTCAGGTGGAGCTCCCAGTTTGCAAAACATCAGAGAATACATACTGGGAAGCAACGTTATGAATGCAAGCAATGTGGAAAAACATTCAGGGAGAGCGGCTATCTTGCTGTCCATCAGAGAATCCACACTGGGGAGAAACCTTATGAATGCAAGCAATGTGGAAAGACATTCGGTTGGAGCTCCAGTTTTGCAAAACATCAGAAAATCCACACTGGGGAGAAACCTTATGAATGTAAGCAATGTGGAAAGACTTTCAGGGCAAGGTCCAGTCTTACTGTGCACCAGAGAATCCACACTGGGGAGAAACCTTATGAATGTAAGCAATGTGGAAAGACATTCAGGGAGAGCGGCTATCTTGCTGTACATCAGAGAATCCACACTGGGGAGAAACCTTATGAATGCAAGCAATGTGGAAAGACATTTAGGGTGAGTTACCATGTTGTTGTACATCAGAAAGTCCACAGCAGGGAGAAACCTTATGAATGCAACCAATGTGGAAAGACATTCAGGGAGAGAGGCTATCTTGCTATACATCAGAGAATCCACACTGGGGAGAAACCTTATGAATGCAACCAATGTGGAAACACATTCAAGAAGAGGTCCCATCTTGCTGCACATCAGAGAATCCACACTGGGGAGAAACCTTATGAATGTAACCAATGTGGAAAGACATTCAGGGAGAGAGGCTGTCTTGCTATACATCAGAGAATCCACACTGGGGAGAAACCTTATGAATGCAAGCAATGTGGAAAGACATTCAGGTTGAGGTCCCAGTTTGCAAAACATCAGAGGATCCACACAGGGGAGAAACTTTATCAATGCAAACAATGTGGAAAGACATTCACAGAAAGCTCCAGTCTTGCTGTGCATCAGAGAATCCACACTGGGGAGAAACCTTACAAATGCAACCAATGTGGAAAGACATTCAGGCAGAGCTGCCAGCTTCCAAAACATCGGAGAATCCACACTGGGGAGAAACCTTATGAATGCCAGCAGTGTGGAAAGACATTCAGGGAGAACTCCAACCTTACTGAGCATCAGAGAATCCACACTGGGGAGAAACCTTATGAATGCAAGCAATGTGGAAAGGAATTGAGCACAAGGTCCAGTCTTACTGTACATCAGAGAATCCACACTGGGGAGAAACCTTATAAATGTAAGCAATGTGGAAAGACATTCAGGGTGAACTCCAACCTTACTGAACATCAGAGAATCCACACTGGGGAGAAACCTTATGAATGCAACCAATGTGGAAAGACATTCAGAGCAAGGTCAAGTCTTACTGTACATCAGAGAATCCACACTGGGGAGAAACCTTATGAGTGCAAACAATTTTGAAAGACATTCAGGGAGAGCTCCAGTCTTGCAACATATTAGAGAATCCACACTGGGGAGATACCTTAATGCAAGCAATGTAGAGAAGATTTCAGAATGTAATAATTAAAAGTAGTGTTCCATGGTACCATTTATAACAAATATTACATTGGCTGCCTGTTAATAGCTTTATTATAGCAATGTAGAGATTGTAGAGAGGGAAATATGTGAAAGAGATGAGGAGTTTTCTCACCTACCACCTTAAGTGTCTATCCAATGGAATCCAACTTGCTCCCTGACAAAGTTTCAATCTCCAGCCAGAAGAGAGGGACAATCTCAGCCTCCAGGTTCAAATTTTGGGATAGAAGTCCATGAGTCTTCAGCCTGAGTCACCAACCCAGAATGAATTTCATGTTCTTCAGACTTCTGTCTTGCTTTTATCATCCCTTTTCTCCATGTCACTTTTCTGGAAACAGTCATAGTTCTTTAACTTGCCTGGCACCACTCAGGGAGGCAGTACCTGTGAGACCAATTTATTGTCTTTTTAGTTTCAACTTCTTTTCTCAAAGGGTGTGTCTATCCTTACAAATCTCAATGGTAAAAGAAACTCCAGGCCTGTGATTAATTAAATTTAAAGGGAGTGGAAATCCAAGTCCCTGATTCATTATCTTAAAATGTAAAAAGGAAGATAATTACATTTAGACAAGGGAGAGCTCCAAACTTGCTCAACAGCAGACAATCAACACTGGTGAGAAATATTAATGGATGAAATGTTGAAAGTCATTCATTTGGAACTCTAATCTTTCTATACATCAGACAATTCAATCTGGAAAATTCAACCTGAAAACCCTTATGAATGCAAGCAATATTCTCTTCATCATGAATGCTTGGAAATTGTATATTTTATTATGTGACCATTTTTCCCCATGAAAGAATACAGTCAATTCTGATGGGTAGATGATTCTTGGCTATAAAACCAGTTCCATTGCCTTCTAGAATATCAATCCAGAATTCCAAGCCTTGTGATGCTTCAGTGTAGAAGCTGCTAGATCCTCTAATTCTAACTTGACCTCCATGATATTTCAGTTGTTTCTTTATGGCTGCTTGCAATATTTTCTACTCCACTTGAGCTTTTGAATTTGACCATAAAATTCCTGGGAATTGTCACTTAAGGATTTATTACAGGAGAAGATCAGTGGATTTTTTTCAATTTCTATTTTATTCCTCTGTTCAAGAATATCATGGTAGTTTGACAATTGGAAAATCATATCTAGGCTTTCTTATCACTACTTTCATGTAGTCCAATAATTCTTAGATTGTGTCACCTGGATCAGTTTTCCATGACAATTGTTTTTTTCAATAAATTAGTTCATATTTTCTTTTTTTAAATCTTGCTTGGTTATTTCTTAATGTCTCATGAAGTCATCAGCTTCTATTTCCCCAACTCCAATTTTAAGGACTGATTTTGTTCCATCAACTTTTTTTAAACATTTATTAATATTCGTTTTTAACATGGTTACAAGATTCATGCTCCTACTTTCCCCTTCACCCCCCCCGCCCCCCCCACCCATGCGGACACACATTTCCACTGGTTTTATCATGTGTCACTGATCAAGACCTATTTCCAAATTGTTGATAGTTGCATTGGTGTGGTAGTTTCAAGTCTACATGGTCCATCAACTTTTGAACCATATTTTCCTTTTGGTTTATTCTGCTAGTCATGGAACTCTTTCTTTTTTGAGTTCCTCTTTTTCCATTTGATCAATTCTACTCTTCAAGCAGTTATTTTGTTTCTGCATTACTTTCATTTCTCTTCCCCATTTTTCTTCCACCTCTCTCATTTGATTTTTTAAATCATTTTTGAGCTCTTTTAGTACCTGAGATCAATTTCCATTTTTCTTTATTGTTTTATGTGTGATTGCTTTGGTCTCATTGTCTCTTATCGAGTCTGCACCTTACTCTTCTTGGTTCCCTTAAATATTTTTAATGTTTAGGTTTTTCTTTTACTGTTTGCACATTTTTGCAGCTTTAAATTTTTTCTTGCTTATATTTTAAATGTATACTATGTTTTCAGGGTAGAGGGACACTCTTAAACTTCAGTTTTTCCCTCAGATCTATTTCTGTGTTTCTGTTCACTTTTCTACATTGGTATGATGGCCTGTAGGTTGAGTCCTCTGGAAGCTGCTAATTCTATCTCCTGTATCATCTTGCTGATGGAGTGAAGAGCTTGGAGGCCTGTGAGCTACTTTGCCCTGGGTCTAGGGACTTCACCACTGGCTTCAGTGGTGTGATAATTAGATTAAATCTACACTGCCCATCTTTAGATTTAATCACCAAAGGTGAAAACACAGTTTTGGAAAGTCTGTAACTCGTGTGCTAGATTTGGTGACAAATCAGAATCAACTAACTGGCCCCTAGACAGTCCTAAGAGAAATGTGTGTTGTGATTGGACATGCAAACTAGAAGGAAGGCATAGCAAGTGACACATAAGTGACCCCTTAAAAAGAGGGAGTTGAGTGAGTCAAGGAGATCTTCTGGAGAAGGTCTTCTGGAGACCTTCTAGAGACCCTCTGGACCTATGGGCCTCTGGCCCTCTGAGTCTCTGGCCTTGGGATCAAGGCTGGATTTCTCTCTGCTGAGGGTTAATTAGATCTACCTGGATTAACTAGGGAATCGGAGCAATTTACCTATTGTGTTAGATTATTTCCTTATTCTTCCTCTTCTCAATTATAAATAAATTTCCATAAAAGTCAATTTTGACTTGAAGTTATTCCTTAATTGGGGATTTTTCCCCGGCGACCATTCTTTAATATATTCAAACCCCCCACACACACTTTTCACCATTACAATGGGTAAACATCATGGACTTGGAGACCTCACTGCAGGCCAGTGACAGAGCCTGTGACTTCAAGGGTTGGGCATGGGATGCTCTGCTGTTGACTAGGAGGGGTCCCTGGGTCTCAAAGTTGTCCTGTGTTCAGGCTCAGAACCCAGTGTACTAGATGAGCGGTGGGTAATGTGATAAGGAAATGAGAAAGGAAGCAGGAAGGGCCAAAGCAGAGGCAGAGGGAGAATTCCAGAACTTAGAGACACTGACTCTCTTAGGACAGTTGATGCTGGACTGAGTCTCTGGAGGTGCTAGACTTTTTTTCTGAAACACCTGTCTGTTTGGATTTATTACTGTCACCTACCAAGAAGTGGTTGAGTTTGGTGAGCTACACAGGTGGACTGTGTTAGCAAGATTCTTACTCCCCTTCCTGTTGAATTTATACCTGCTGTGTTTAAACTGAATTCCTACCTGACCTAGAGGACAAAGATTGTGAGATCTCCCCTTGCTGACTCAGAGGACCTTTATATCTTCCAGCTTCCCCTGCTCTTAGTATTATTAAAGCAGGGATTCTGGTAGGATATAGCTAGTCAGACTGGGAGCGTGAGGTAGAGAAGTGTAGAGCCATCTGTTTAATTCCTGTTGGACTCTTTTGGGAGGGATCTATTAATCTTAGTTTGTTCATCCCACACCCTTCCTTACCTATCCCAATTTAGTAATAAACCCTGTTTTACCAAATAAAGTTAGCCTTACAGTTTCTCTCTTGATTCCTTCCCAAATATCAAGAACTTCTGATTAACTGGCTTAAAGGACTAAACCTCTATTCCATCTACAAACTTTTATTTATTCACCTATGATTTAATTCGGCAAACCAAGTAGGTCTAATCTAGATAAGATTTGGGTAAGGGTAACAGTTCAGTGGGAAACTGACAGTTGAGAGCTGCTGGCAAAAAAAAATTTTATCAGGCTGTCAGGGAGCAACTTACTGCAAAGTTTCATTTTGCTTATGAAAAAAGAAAATGTTCCAATTGACAAAATGGGTAATAACAAACTAACAGTAACTCGGGGGAATGGGAAAATAGGTAGGAAATGAAAGAGGAAACACTAGTACAGCTACACAGCTGCTTAGGGAGAGGTAACACAATGTAACTTAGCTAGGGAAATAAACGGTACCTGTAAATAAATACAGCCAGGTAGACTCAGTGGGTTCTTGATGGTAAGGAGACTACCAGGAAGGCTTTATAAAAGGTTTGTTTAATGTTTCAAAAAGGACAGGGAGGAGGGGAGAGGGTTAGCTAAAATCTAGTCTCTTACCAACTGCCAAAGGAATGTTGGCTTAGGATTGGCTACACTACTCTAACACTGACAGGCCTGCAGAGGGAAAGGGAATTTGGGAATCTCACAAATCATATCCATAATGATATCCAGATGTAATTAGGACACAGGAACTCTTCAGACACAGCAAGTTAATCCAAAGAGGGTTAGGGAGTATAGGACTTCCTGTTTGCTGTCCACCAACAATAGGAAAGAATCCTAACACTATCTAGTTCTTGATTGAAGCTCAAACTACTCTATTGAGATCACAAAAATAGTCCACAGGCTTAGTTCACCAGATTCCACCTCTACCAACACTCTCCTAGGCAAAAATGCCAACTCTCCAGTCCCTGGGGACAAACCTCTCTGACCATCATGAGTTTAGAATGTTCACAGCCTCAGCCAGATTTTAGCTTTGGCTGTCTGCTTTCATTATAATAAGCCCTATCTATAAATTACCTATAATACTTAGCAATCAGGAGGTAGCTGTCTAAAGTGCTGAAGTGACCATTCTAAGGGTGATTGTCACTGGGGGCTTTTTTAAATTTAAAGGTTGAATTTAAAACTCATTTAAAGGATTGGAAAGCACATGTTTTAAGTGAATTTTTTTGTTGGTAATCTACCAAAGTGGCTACTAATAATATCTATCCTATATTATATTACACATTTGTACAACACTACAACATCATGATAGGAGATATGGTGAACACAATTTTTATGTTTATTTATAATTGTTTACTGTCATTCCTTATTGTATATTTCAACTGTTTCCCAATTTGGGTTATATGTTATTGAGTCATGATTCTATAAATACAAATAACGGTTCAAATGATTTGTATTCATATGCCTTTGTTGGATTTATGTTTTTGGTATTGTTGAAGGGATAATTTTCTCAGGCCGCAGTCTGTGTCAGCAGCTGGACAGTGTTTTCGCTGGGGGAGAGTCAGTAGAATTAACCTTTCTCAGTAGGCAGGCACTCAGAAGGATTCCTAACTGAAACTAGGCCAAAGCCACTACTTCCTCGATGATTTACAATCCAGTATCTTTCAGATGATATAAGCTATGCAGATCTGACTGCTTATCGTATTGATGTCTCGAATTGATTAGGAATTGGATGCAGGCTAAAGCTATTTAATAGCCTATGGAACTACTCACAGACCAGGGGCTTACTCTCAACTGTCAGACTGGACAGTGGGAGATTCTTCTTGAAGATGATGAATCAGGGCAGTAAGCTGATATCAAATAACAGGTAACTAATTTTATTAACTGATACAGTAATATCTTGATGGTATGGGGATTAAGGAAAGATGGGAAAGGATAGAGGTTTCCAAGGAAAATTAAGGCTAATATCTAATTTGAGAGAAGATCAGGCTGTTCCCCTTCAGGAAAAGCCTCTGCCAGAATTCTGCCACTCAGGCTGGTTTACAGCAACAGCTTTGTTCAGCTGTTGGATGTCAAAGCTAGCTAAACTTTAACTTGATATAACTGTTGTTCTTCTGTGATGAAGTTGTTGATGATACTGCTGATAATTATTGTTGCTAATGATGAGAAATAAACTGCTGGTTGCAGATTATGATAGTAGTAGAAGTAGCTGGACCCTAATGTGGATCAGCTAACACAAGTCTTTGGTGAAGCTTCTGGGTTGAGAGCTTTCCCCTTCCACCCTTTACACCCATCTAAGGCTATACTGAGTTTGCTTGCATTGGGGTGACTTCCTATTTATAGGGGTACTCCACTGTCATGCCAACTTTGGGAATTCTAAAATCTGAACCCCCATCTTGCTACAGTTTGTACAAGATGGCTATTTGCAAAGCTATTTACCATATGCTGGTTTTCTATTTGGGCAGAATTTTATCCTAATAATTCTGTATAAATTTTATTTCTAATAATCTATACCACTTATGGGCAAACTACAGCCTGTGGGCCAGATGTGGCTCCCTGAAATGTTCTATATAGCCCTCAGGACATTATTTCTAATCTGATGAATACAAAAGAATACAGGTTTAGTATTTTTAATACATTATATTGGCCCACCTAAAGATTTTTTCCTTTCCTATGGCCCCTCTCTTTAAAAAGTTTGTCCATCACTGGTCTACACTATTCTTCTTCTAGCTAATTCTATTTATTCTGGGTCTTGCAACCCTCCAAAATAAAAAAAAATTACCTTTAATGCTATGTCTTAGCTAATTCAACCTTACCTACAACCTAAGACAAGGTATAGAGAAATTATTTTCTGGGAAGATTAGGGTTTCTTATAAATATTATATGCATAGCAAACAGAAAAGCAAAATCTGAACATAAACATGTAACAAATAACATTGAAACAAACAAAATGCATTGCACATTAGCAAATGTTGCAATATTATGCCTTAACTTACTACTTAACACTGATATGATATTATACAGTTACGATATCCTATAATTTCAATATTAGCAGTATAAATCTAAACAAATCTTATCACTTCAACACAGAAATCAACTAAGCTTAAGTGTTAGTATATGTGTTATTATCACTTACTTATGCTATGTTAAATTGTTAGTTCCTTAAATACTAACCAGTTAGTAACCTCAAGAATAAACTCAAGGTCATTATAACTAAAATGGTTAGTAATGTCTACTTACATTTCTGTATTATTAATTATACTAAGAGCTAATATTACTGTCCCTAATCTAACTCTATACATCAATTTCCTATCAATCTTTCCCTAACTTTGTTAATATTTTAATCTATCTACATGGGGTTAGTGTTTATGATACAAATATACATATGTACAATGTGTATGTATCAAACTTTTTACAAATGAGTGTAACAGAAGCACTATTAACCACATCAAGGAATCAATATATCCCTTGCTTTGGCTAAGGTTGCTTGAAACTCAACTATATACAATATTTACATATATGTACATGTGATATAGAAATAATCATTTATAAATGCACAAGGTCTATGTGAAGATGTAAAGATATATTAGACTGTATCCTATGTAGTGTATTCTGACCTATAGTGTTCTGTGACATGTGCATACTCACCTTCTGCTACTAGGCTTCTCTGTCAATCCTGAAGAAACACCAGATTCTTCTTCCAGGCATCTATGTACTGTTGCATGCATTCTACTATGTGGCATGTTAGTGTGTACATGATGTGATTATGTTGTCAATGTGAAAACCTTACATTATCCAATCTCATAGTCTTCTTGTCATTGTGTTATCCAGTTCACAGACTTAATCAGACATCTTTCTTATCTTGCTATTTCTGCTGAAAAATCCTTGCAGTGTATTCATGTTTTAAAGTCTTCTGGCCTTCCTCTGTTTCTGGATACACATATTGTCTGTTTTCAAATATTTGTCTGTAGGATGACTTGTCACCTTCTTATTCTGGAACTGTTGTGGTTGTGAAATTTGTGATTGTTTTAATTGTGTCAAAAATTTTTGTGTTGTACTAATTTTGATTTTTACTTTGAATGAATTCTTTTGGTTCAGTCTTCATCTGTGTCATCATTATCGGTGTTTGGATTTACTTGTGTGTGTTTTTTGGATTGCTATTGCTGGGTCTTCATCATGAGCTATTCTTTTGCTGATTTCACATGTGTGATATAAAACCAAGGAGCTCTGTCTCTTACTTTGATACTTGTAGGAGTGGTGAGCAAAATTTCATAAGGTCCCAACCATTTTGCATCAATAGACATTCTAGTGAAGTTTCTAATATATACCTTATCCCCCAGTTTGATTGATGGAAAGTAAAGTTGAGAGGAACTCTTTGAATTAATAAGTCTAGTCTATGTAGCTCATCTAGTCTCTTTTTTTAATGTTTTTATATATTCAAATTGCTTGCATTCAGCTCCTAGATGTGACAAATGAGAGGTGCAGTTCCATGCCATGGGGAATGACCATAGAAGAGTTCAAATGGTGATAGATGAGTGTCACCATTAGGCTGGCTTCTGAGATGGAATAAAGCAATTGGGAGAACATCCACCCATTTGATATGACTTTCTGAGCAGAGTTTCCCAATCAAAGTTTTTATCTGCCTATTGAAACTCTCCACTTACCCTGATGACTGGGGGTGATAAACTGAATGTAGTCCTTTTATCACAAGGGTCTTATAAATATATTGCAAAATTTTGTTAGCAAAGTGAGAACTATGATCTGAATCATTTCTAGCAGGGTTTAAAAAAGGAACTATTTCTCTTAAAAGATCTTTGACCACAAATGCTGCATTGTTCCTTCTTGCTGGGTAGGCTTCTGGCCATTTAGTTAGATGATCAGTGATGACTAATGCATATTTGTATCCCTGACATTTAGGCGTGAAAATGTAATCAATTTGTAGACTTTTGAACAGGGTATAGATTAGTTGTCTGTTCCACCTAGACTTTTAACTTTAGTTATCCCCTGATTAAACTGTGAGCAAATCTTACACTTTTGGCACACTCTAATGACACAGGTAGAAATACCTTTTGCAATCCAGCGTCTTCTGATGTAATCTAATAATGCTTGAGTTCCATAATGCTCCTTCTCATGTAAAGCACTGCACAGGGTGTAATACAATGCTTTGGGCAAGGGAATGACCTTTGCCAGATGCTGAGAGCCAGTTGCCATTCACTAGCTTGGCTCCTAGATTTTTATTCCAGTTCTCCACTTATTGGGAAATAAGCTTGTTGTAAATCTGATTCTTCCCCCAAGGAAATTCTTAGAATATAGGAAGGCCCAAACTTAGTTCCATATTTGGCCATGATGTCAGTCTTATAATTCCCCAATATCACTGTATCTGTTTTCTTTTGGTGGCTTCGGCAATGCATTACAGACACTTCTCTAGGTAACTGGACTGCTTCCAGGAGTTGGTTTATTAATTGCCCATATGCTATTTCTTTTCCACCAAAGGTAATAAAGCCTTGATGTTTCCAAATTTGATCTGTATAATGTACCACTCCAAAAGCATATTTCCATTCCGTATAGACATTAATACATTTGTCTTTTCCAATCTGGAGTGCGTTTGTGATGCTTAGAATTTCTGTTCCTTGAGCACTAACAGTTTGTGGTAGGATTGCATACCATAAAGTTCTATCTTGGGTTACTATAACTGCACCAGTGAACTTTTCCCCATATACCATAGAGAAGGAAGCATCAGTGAATAAAGTCAGTTCTGCATCAACTAGAGAAATATCTGTTAAAACCTCTCTGGTTTTCTGCACTATTTGTAAAGTGTCACTACCGTTATGGATACTTTCTCCTCCTAATGGCAGATCAGGAATCATAGTGGCTGAGTTAATGTATTTGCAATGATGAAATGGCAAGTGTTCATTATCGAGTAACATTGCTTCATACTGGGATAAACCCTGTAATGTAAAAGCTTGCATAGTATTATTCCTGAGAGTGGTTTCAATTTGGTGTGGGGAATATACCATGAGCCTACATCCCAATACAAGATCAGATGACTTCCTTATCATCAATGCAGCTGTAGCAATAGCTTTGAGGCAAGATGGCATTCCATGAATCACAGGATCTAAGTGCAAGCTATAATATGCAACAGGACTTAATTTATCCCCCAGAGTCTGCATCAACACACTAGAAGCAATTCCCTTATCTTCATGCACAAACAGATAGAAAGGTTTTGCATGATTGGGATTTCCAAGGACAGGAGCTGTAAGAATAGCAGTTTTAAGCTTATTGATGGCATGCTTGTTAACAATATATGCTCATCAGTAAGGAAGTTTTTTAAGGAATATTATCTAGACTGGGAACTGATCTCCCTAAAGGAACTAAAGAGAAAGGAAACTTATGTATATGTAGTGGATAAAGGCAAAGTTAATGATGATAATGATACAATAATTAAAAATTTAAGGAAACAACGAAGAGAAGCTAATAATAGGGCCAAGGATAGCAAAATAAAGAAGTCAAAGCGTTTGCTGCTCTTAGATCATTCCAACAAAGGGAGCAATATGTTCAAAAGGAAAGAAGATCAAGTCCCCAAAGGTGTTATTTATGCAATAAAATTGGACATTTTGTATGAGATTGCAGATATAGAGGGAAGTTTTCTAGACCAATAAACAGAAATGAGTATAATAGGTATAACAATAATGGTTATAGACAAAATAATAATTGGAATAATGGAAACAATTATCAAAGACAGAATAATATCAATAGGTGTCCAAATGCTTGTTGCCTAGGAGATCAATCCCCAGATTTGAAGCAAGACTGAGTGAGATCAGGTAAAGGCCTAAAAGGTGATCAGAACAAAGGGGCATGTTCATTATCAAGGTGTACCTGGAATTCTAAAGTATTTGAAAAATTAAAGTAAAATATTAAAAAAATAAACATAATTGAATGTAATAAAGATAAAGATAATGAATTTGTGAATAATGTGATTTAAACAAATGATAATGTAATTAGAGTTAATGATTGTGAGGGAAAAGAAAATTGTGTGAAATTAGTTGAAAATTCTAATGATTGTTAAATAATAGAGAATAATGAAGGATGTGAAATGGATAATGATGATATCACTGTAAATGAGAACAATGATACTATGGAAGAGGTGATAGGGACCAATGGAAATAGTGAAACATCAGATGAAGGTGTTGAAGATGTAAAATCCTGGGAATATCATGTATTTCGAGCAGAGGTGAGTTTAGATGGACAAGAACCAAATAGTACAGAACCACATGTGTCTGTAACTATTGGAAGCCAGATTTATGATCTTCTGTTTGACACAGGAGTCAGTAAATCAGTTTTGCAAAGTTTTCCTGAGAATTGTAGAGCTGTTGGTACAATGGAAGTAATAGATGCTACTGGTAAACCTCAGAGAGTAGCAAAATTACAACCTAAAATGATTACTCTAGTTCCATTATCTGTGGAGCATGCATTCTTTTGTATGCCAGAGTACCCAATGAGTCTCTTGGGTAGAGATATATTGTGTAAATTGAGGGCTACAATCCAATGTACTAAAACTGGTGACATCTCTTTATATCTACCAGAAGAATCTCTGAAAACATTTCCATTGCTGTTCTTAGATTCAGTCAGTACAGAGGGTGACTTAGGTTAGGTTTATCCAATACCCGAGGATATCCCTAAGAATCTTTGGTCAAAGTCTTCCACAGATGTGGGTTTATTAAAATCAGCTACTCCAGTCATGGTGAGGACTAAGAAAGGACCTGTTCCTTGTATGCTTCGATATCCCTTGACTAAAGAAGCAATTGAGTGTTAGAATCTCTAATCCAACAAAAGATAATTATACCTTTGCTTCTCAGAATTCAATACTCCTATTCTTCCAATTAAAAACCCAAAGTTGGATGAGAATGGAAAATCTGTATATTGTTATATTCAGGATTTGAGAGTAGTAAATGATTATGTAATCAAGACTCATTCTATTATACCAAGCCCAGCTGCTATAATTTCTTCCATTATGAGTCAGGCAAAATATTTCACTGTGGTAGATTCATGCTCAGCTTTTTTCTCAATTCCCATTCATGAAGATTCACAAAAGATCTTTGCTTTTACCTGGGAAAAGACCCATGGATTTGGACAAATCTTCCACAGGGTTATGCAGACTCACCTAGCCAATTTTCACAAACTCTAAATAGAGATCTTAAAAGTATCAAAATCAAAGAGAGTAAATTTATACATTTTGTGGATGATATTCTTCTTATGACCCCAAATGCAAAGGTGTGCCTGAAAGATAGCAAGATTATTTTTTTAAACCCTTACCTTCTATCTTGGAATCAATACTGTGTATTGGTTCTGAGGCAGAAGAGTGGTAAGGCTAGGCAATGGGGGTCAAGTGCCTTGCCCAGGGTCACACAGCGAGGAAGTGTCTGAGGTCAGTTTTGAACCTAGGACTCCCGTCTCTAGGCCTGGTTCTCAATCTACTGAGCTACCTAGCTGCCCCCAGCAAGATTATTTTCATAGAATTATATAAACATGGGTATAAAATCTCCAAGGTAAATTTATAATGGGTTTTGCCTTGAGTGTAATATCTAGGTTTTGTGTTATCAGAAGGTTCAAGAAGTATCACACAGAAAAGAATAGCTGATATCAAGAAACTGGGTGCTTCAAAGACCAAAAAGCAACTCAGAGCTGTTGTTGGAACAACTGGATTCTGAAGAGAATTGTTGCCTGGATATAATGAAATAACAAAATGTCTAACAGATCTGACCAGGAATACAGAACCAGAACCTCTGAAACTAAATCCTGAACATCTGCATGCCTTAAGTAAGCTTAAAGAAGCCATTTTATCTCTTCCAGCATTGGGAATCCCAGACTATACTAAACCATTTCAGTTGTTTTTTAATGAGAGCAAAGGTGTTACTTCTTGGGTACTGACACGGATTTTGGGACAAAGTTATCATCCTTTTGGATAGTGTACTTGTCAGCTTGATCCAATAGCTGCAGGTACTATACCTTGTCTAAGGGGGGGGGGGGGTAGCTGCTGCTGCTGTGTTAGTCTAGAAGCAGCAGATTTAGTTTTCAGATGTCCATTGACGGTATGTTGTTCACATCAGACAGGAGCACTAATGAGGAAATTTTGTACTCAAGCTTATTCAGATCAATGAATTTCTAAGTGTAAAATTATTCTCCTGGGTAGTGAGAACATCCAGTTGAGGAGGTGTAGTGTATTAAATCCAGCTATGCTTCTTCCTGATTTACCAAAGAATGGTGAACCATTACATGAGTGTGTAGAAGTAGTAGATCTAGTGGATATGCTAGATGGATATGGAAATGGATTTGAAAGACACTCCTATTGAAAATCCAGACTTGGTATTATTCACTGATGGTTCTTCATATTTGTGTAATGGAATTAGATGTACTGGTGCTGCAGTGGTCACAGAATTTGAGACAGTGGTATGGCTCATTACCTAGTAATCTTAGTGCTCAAGAAGTAGAGTTAGTGGCATTGAAGCAAGCCTGTCTTCTAGCTAATGGTAAAAGTGCTAATATTTATACAGACCCTCATTATGCATTTTCAGATTGCTGTGTAACAGGAAAAATTTGGAAACAACCAGGTTTTATTACCGCATCAGGAAAACCAATTGCAAATGCAGAAATAATACCTGAGTTGTTGGATGCTATCTAGAAACCTAAACAGCTAGCAGTAATCCATTGCAGAAGTCATACTTGTGGCAGAGATTCGGTTTCTAAAGGAAATCATAGAGCTGATGTAACTGCAAAGTATGCTGCTCACAATGCTCCAGTGTATGTGATGAATTTATCAACTATCGAGTCTGATAATTTGGAAAGAGCTTACGTAGACTCAGAAACTGAAAAATGGAAAAAGTATGGAGCAAGGAAAGAACATGGAATATGGGTTGCCCGTTCTGGAAAACTGCTGTCACCAAAAGATTTTTATGCCTATTTGTGTCAAGCCATTCACACAAAAGGTTATTTTGGTACTCAAGCCATAGTTGTTTCTGTAAAAAAGGAATGGGTTGCAGTGGGAATAAGTACTGTTCCAAATAAGATCTGTTGTAGTTTTTCTGTTTGCCAAAAATTCAAACAGGGTGCATTCAGAAAGAAAAGTTTAGGTGGTAGACCTTTGGCATATTGTCCATTTGAGAGTTTGCAAATTGATTATATCACTATGCCAAAAGCTGGAAGATACAAGTTTTCTCTTGTTATTGTGGATAGTTTAACAAAGTGGCCTGAAGTTTTTCTATCTACTACCAATACAGCTAACTTTGTGGTGAAAGTGTTACTTAAGGAAATTGTTCCTAGGTTTGGTGTACCAATTACCATGGATTCTGATAAAGGATTTCATTTCACCTGAGATATTTTTAAAAGAGTCTATGAGAATCTAGGAATAACACCTAAGTGTCATGTTCCTTATCACCCACAAAGTTAAGGTCAAATGGAGCATATGAATAGGGAACTGAAGGCTTTAGTAGGGAAAAATTGTGTTGAAACTCTTCTAAAATGGCCAGATACTCTTCTCATAGCTTTGTTTTACTTACATACAAGACCAAGAACATATTTGCATATATCATCTTATGAAATGCTCTTTGGACATGCTCCATTGAAGGCAAAACCATGTAAGGCTGTTTATACATTTCTCTTAGGAGGAGATTGTCAAATTGCTTCATATTTAAGTGCATTACAACAATGGCTTAGAGAACTGCATGATATGGGAATATTGATCCAATCTGTTCTATTGGATTATTCTCTTCATAATTTTCAACCAGGTGATATGGTATATGTGAAAAATTTTCTAAAGCATCAGCAACTCAAGAAAGTTAGGTAGGTCCTTACACAATTTTATTAGTTTCACCATCTCTAGTAAAAGTATTAGGAAGAGATTCTTGGTATCATTGTTCACATATTAAAGTAGCTCATGAAAATGATGTTAATGAAAATGTAGAAATTGTAGAAGAACGAGGAGGAGGAGGAGGAGGAGGAGAAGAAAAAGGAAGAAGAAGGAAGGAAGAAGAGAAGGAGGAGTGGGAGAAGGAGGGGGAAAGAGGAGAATGAGAAGAAAGGAAGGAGGAGGAGAGAAGGAGGAGGAGAAGAGGAGAAGGATAAGAAACAAAGGAGAAGGAGAAGGAGAAAAAAGAAGGATGTGGAGGAGAAGGAGAACAAAAAGAACAAGAAGAAATCATGGAAAGTTGTGATTCATCAGTCAAATAGAGTCTGTAGTCAGAAAGATCAGTAAGGAGAGGAAGAGGACATTCGGATGGGAGAGGACATTGCTGACGAAGAGGAGGATTCAGATAAATTGAAGGACATTTTACAGAGACTGAAAGAATTATAAATATTAAGCAGATAAAGATTTTAAAGAAAATTTTCAATGAAGAGATTCAAGTGACTAATGGACTACTGTTTCTAAGGAATTTGGGTAATGTAACATAGCAACATAACATATTTACATAAGCATTCATCAATACAGACTACTGCCATGGACTTCAGAGAAGAAGAGGAGATTTCTTCAAACAAGATAAGAAGAGGGAAATTTAAAGTTTTGGTAGGTATATTGCATACAACAGTAACACTAACATAGCATAAATAACATTAAATAATAACATAAATATACACAAAAATATAAACATGGTTAGGATGCATTGATTTACTAGTTGAATGAGTGAAACAATGTATAGT
Organism: Gracilinanus agilis; assembly: GCF_016433145.1. Taxonomy (NCBI): domain Eukaryota; kingdom Metazoa; phylum Chordata; class Mammalia; order Didelphimorphia; family Didelphidae; genus Gracilinanus; species Gracilinanus agilis. The sequence continues at coordinate 799,947,551 of NC_058130.1, read as the reverse complement.
TAGGTACTAACAATGTTCTAATTAGTTATTGTGGGAAGCCGTTCTATGTATTAAAGCCTTTGGAGAAATAGGATCAAATTTAGGGCCTGTTATCTGGATTCCCTATGTGACCAATCCAGGCTGAGGCAGTCTTTGTGTTTGGTCCTGGTCACCTGAGCCCCAAAAGGCTCTGGTACCAGCAGGTAGGTTAATCCAAAATCAACTTGATCCCTCCAAGAGGCTATTAGGAGTCATTTAGAGAAACAGAGTCTGTAACAGATATTTTATCTGGATCCCATTACAAAATCATCGGCAAGTAAAACTGTGTGTATGATTTTTCTGCACTGCATGTCAGGAATGCAGACAGAATGGGCCTTATAAGATAAAAATCTGAGGCTCCTCTTTTGACTCAGTTTTGATCCCCACCTTTCTTAGAACTCCTATTGGAAAACTTTGAAGCGGCAGACCAGCATCTACTGAGTTAATGATTCCTCTCCTTGATAATTAAGAAGCCTGGACCCTGACAAACATTACTTAAGATAAGTCTGCATACTTAGATAAGTATGGCGCTTTTAGTATTGACTTTATTTGTCCAGGTGCCTATAATCCTGGAAGATAGAACTCAATAAGTGAGCATCTCCATAAAAATATTTCCTCTCCCAGAATTATCCCTACTAATTGATGGTTGGAATTTGGCCATTGTCTTGGTACTTATACGTTTACTCTTTAGACTTTAATGGGTTATGTATGATCTGTTACCCCTTCATAGCTGTGTTCTTTGTTTGAAACCAGTATATAATAAACTCCCAAGCCCACAGACTTTGGAACAGCATGGGCTAACCACTAGTCTAGTTGTTCTCATTTTCTTTCTCCTGCCTTAACCATCCTATGCCACCACGCCGCTCAGGACCCCAAAAAATCATATAGAGGCATGGCCCCCTATATGAATGGCGCCTAACGTGAGGACTTTCTGAGCAGTGCGAATACCTTTTCCCCCCAAGCCAAAGCGCTTCCCAAATTCAGGTGGCTAGGAGACTCATCCCCACCCCCCTCCGGTTTCGCTGCTGGCTCACAGAGAGGAGAACGTGAGGGATTCGAGGTGAGTAACTTTTATCTTTTATCTTTTCAATTTAAGACAAACAGAGCACTATGGGGCACAGTGAATCAAAGGAAAGAATTCTTTTTATTGCTATAACTGATTATACCCTCAGGAAACGGGGGGCAAAAATTAGTAAAGAACAGCTCACTAAATTTCTTGATCTTATTAAAAATTGTAGCCCATGGATTCCCTTAGAATTCTGGCAAAAAGTTGGCAATGATTTGAAAACTTATTGTATTGAGCATGGACTAGAACAAGTGCCAGTAAAAGTTCCGTCTGCTGAAAAAACAATTTTGTTATCTGGTCAAAATGCAGAGAATGAAATCCTTAAGGTTTCAATGTTAGAATCAGAGGAGGAGGAAAAAGCTCCTTGTAAATCAAACTGGAACTTTAAAATTCGAAGGAAAAAGCCACAAGCAGCAGACCCTCCCCCACCTAAAAACCTCTCTTCCAAAGAGGAAAGAGAGATAACAGCAGAGGAGCCTCTGCTGCTTGAAGCTCCAATTCCGCAGCCCCAACCCCAGAATATAGGGTTTAAAGGGGCAATAAAAAATGCTCAGAAGGACGGAGACACGTCGTTCTGTTTCCCAATTATTTTTAGAGCAGATGAATTGGATGATGATGAAGAAGTAGCTCCTACATGGGAGCCTCTTCCCTACAAAGTGTTAAAAGAAATTAAGACAGCTTGTGCTTCATATGGTCCTGCTTCTCCATACGCTTTAACTTTGGTGAAAACTTTGGAAGGGCTTTGGATCACTCCCTTTGATTGGAAACATATAGCAAAATATTCCCTTGCTGCAGGGGACTACCTCTTTTGGAAATCAGAATTTGATGGAGTGGCAAAACAGAAGGCAGCCATTAATAAGAAACAGGGCATCAGAGTTACTAAAGAAATGTTACTTGGAATAGATGAATGGGAATTACATGCTGATCAGCTTAATTTACCTAGAGAAGCTCTAATTCAATGTACAAGGTGTGCCTTAGAGGCTTGGAAAAGGATCCCAGCAACTAAGAAACTGTCCACAGGTTTGGCTGAGATTAGACAAGGATCAGAGGAAAGATACTCAGATTTTGTAGAAAGGTTAAATCAAGAAGTAACAAAATATACAAATGATGAATATTCAATCCAGATAATAGTCCAAAAGTTTGCCTATGACAATGCCAATAATGTGTGTCAGAGCATGCTTCAAAATATTAAAGAATCTGGGACTATTGATGACTACTTGAAAGCTTGTGAGGACTTTACTCCAGCATATATGCAGGGTATAGTCATCGCAGCAGCCCTGAAAGGAAAAACATATTCTGAAATGATTAAGGGCTCAAAGGCTGCAAAAGACTCTTGTTCCAATGCCCCTAACTCTTTGTGTCCCAGATGTGAGAAAGGTTACCACTGGAAGAAAAATTGTAATTCCAAATTCCATCGAAATGGTTACAGATTACCTGATAAGAGATTTCAGGGAAGATGGAAAGGAGGCCAACCACTGGCCCCACCAATGACTAAATTTAATCCAAGAATTCATCCTAGTTTAGCCAGTTCCTTGCTAGAGTTAATCAATTTTCTGAATAATAAACTTTCTTTTTTCTCCAGATTTCTTTAGCTACGTAAGATGTGATTTATTGATCTTTGATAGGATGTCTTATATTTTTGTTAGAGTATGCGTGAAATGCCCGGGAAAAATGTTTTGAACAGTCTGTGTGTCTATATGTTGTGTTTATGTGTCTCTAATCTGTTTGTAATGGTTTTGTTTGTCTGTGATCACAATGGAATTTTGGAGAAAATAAATCTCTCTCTCTTTCTCATTCATTCCGGAGGAATGGGAAAGACAGACAGGAATTTGAGAAATTCAGAAAAATAACATTTCCAATGGATTTCTGAGTGTTTTAAACTCTAAAAAATTTAATTGATTAAAAGAAATCATATTCTCTGCTCTCATTAAGGGGAGAATCAACAAGATAATTTGTCTACTTTTCTTCTTCCATTTCTTACTGGCCATAAGAAAGGGAACAAAGAAATCATAAGACAATGACAGGGGACAGATTTGATCCCACCACCAAATTCTATCAACAGGTTAAATACTGAGATATATATTTAATCAAATTTAACAAGGATTCTAAATGCAATCTAAGAAAATTTTTATTCAGACAGAAAAAGCAATGATTCTGAACTGTGTACTGAGGTTCAGAATTGCAATTTAAAACTTTCTTAGCTAATCAGAATCATCAATTCACCTAAATGCTTAACTGAGAGTGGTAAAAACCTTTCAGACTGCCACAAGTTTAATCTACCATTAATCACACTGATGTTAGTAAAAATCTTAACATAAATTATTAGAACAATACCATTGGCTTATATTTCATAATTAGATGCCTTTGAACAGAGAATGGTTCATGAGAAAATTTTAAGCCAAAATTGAATCATCTATGCTGCCTCAGTTTAGCAAAAAAAAAAAAAAAAAAAAAAAAATTTGGAAAGTCACAAAACATAGCTCCTTTTTCTTAAAACTCACAGCCCTTTCTCTAATTCATTAGTATGCATGTTTGCTAAGAATTTGAATAGATACTGATGGTATAGTATAACTTTATTGACTAACAGTTAAAAAATGGAATTTCAGTTAATTTTACTTGTGCACAAAAATTATATTGAAGAAGTTATTTATTAAGACTTGCAGTGTGTAAAGTACAGGTTTAAATAATCAAATTTGCCAAAAATGCTTATCAAACTGAATTTGAGGATTGCAAAATAGAAGGGTAAAGCTTATAAGGATACTAGTTCATGATTTAAAAGAAATATTTAATCAGGTAGGTGGATTTGTCCTAAGGTATAGAGAGGCCAGACTACAGGTTTTATTCTTCTTTAAGCAGAGGTCTGAAAGAATAATTAGTATATATCTATAGGAAACATTGTTAGGAAGTTTTAATTAGGGACAATTTGGACGTAGTGAAGTTTAAATTAATATTCATTTGGAAGTGATAAATCATCAAGGTTTTAAAATAATCATGCACATTTTATAAATGCAATAACTAAAGAGTTAAAGAGCACAGCCCCTTGAAAAGCTGCTGCAGCCTTTGACAGGTTTCAAAAGTAATTCAACCCCTTCTACACATAGGAGGGAGAGGCTCTGACTATAAATATTTTCAGCAACAGTTTTTACTAACTCAAACTCAGTAAAGGGAAACAATTAATAAGAAGCTAATGTTAATTTTGTAACTTACAGAAATCTGGCTCAACTTCAGTAGTTATCTCTGTTTCAATTAATATCAGAATATGCAAAAAATTATTATTGTGATAACTTTAATCTTTAAGGTATTAGATCCTAGCCAAATTATGTCACCTATGTTCACTATTTCACTAGTTCTTAAAGATTAATTGAATAGATTGGGATTAGAATTGAGATTATAATCTAAGAGTCAAAGGTATTAGGAAAAAGACAATTCAAATATTATTAATCTGTTATTATAAAATATTATTGAAAATTCACTACATTATAACGCAAGAAATTAATTTGTATTCTCATAATATTTGTGATTTGTAATAGTGCATTCAAATCCAGAATATGAAATCATAATAAAATGTATAACCCTCACAACAATTTGATATCATTGTTAATATGTACTTGATTGTGATGGCATTAATATTATTATAATGTCTTTTACTTTGTAGTGATATTGATGCAATTAAAACTAATTAACAAAATTGTCAATATTATAACATATTATAATGAAGAAAGCATTTAACTAGAAATACTGATCATCTCAGTAATCATAAGGGACCTGAAATAAAACAATTATTTGCAAATGTAAAAATATTCCAAAGTACCTGGTTGCAAATTTTGAAATTTTTTAAATCAATAACCTTTGAAGAGTAATTTTATATCAAGATCAAAACATGTAAAAATTACAAGTACAATAATTTAAATAGTCAAAAAAAAACTGCTAGTGAGGAAAGGAATTTTCCTTGCTTCTAAAAAACTTAGAACTTCTAACAAACTTTTTAACCTCTTCCTTAAAGTAAATTTAGAACCTAAAGGGGTAATTAGTAGACTCATTGAATTATGATGCGATGTAGACAATAATGTTGCAAGCAAGCAAAGCTATTACTAATATTGGGTTTTAATGAAATTGTTATTGAATGTTATCAAATCACATGTACCTTACCTTGTGAAAATTGAAAACATATGTTCAAATGTAAACTATGTGTAAAAGCTATTTGTTAAAAATTGAGCATGCCTATTTGCCATAATATATGATTTGTATTATGAACAAAAAGTTTAAGTAAACTGACTATCACAAAGGGACTAACCAGCCCCTGCCTCAACCCTCTCTAATCAAGAGAACAGTAATGAAAACTTAATTTCAAGCAAAGTTGTTCACTCTTTTTCTATAATTACTGGAAAGAATTACTAGATAATTTATTCATTGAGAAATTGTTGAAAAAAATTTGTTTATCATATTTTGTAACATTATAATTTTTCATTGTGCATGTAAATCTTGGAAACCTTACAAATTTTATTGTAATAATTACTGTTTAAGGTAAAAGTCATTGGATCTGCAATTGATATTACTCATTTATGGATCATTGAATTGGATTCACCATTCAAAAGAATGATATCACTGATAAATAATCTCTGACTCTTACCTCAAGTCAAACAATGTTATACTCCCTTCCCTCCTTTTTCCTTATTCAAAGCAAAATGATATAAAAAATTGAAGCCCCAGAAATTCGAATATGTAAAGCAAGGCAATACGTTCCACTGTTTACTTATGAAACTGGTACCCATCCCAAGTGTTGTTTCAGTGAAAGTTAGTTTGAACCTCTTATAAATTAATTTATTTGTACAACTTCTGACCATCAATTTGAATAACTAATTACAATACAAAGAAACAAATAATACCTCAGAATTATAATATGGGGATCGAGGTTTTATTCATACAGGAAATGGATCTGAGTTTTGGGTAAAAGACATTTCACTAAATCTAAACTATATATGTATGTATATATATATGTATAAATATATATATAATTTTGAAATTTAAAAGTTTTTACTTAAAAAACATTGTATTTTTCCCTGAATTTTTAATTTTCTTATTGCTTTTCCCAATTGATTCACACAACCCCAAAACTCAGTCATGTATCATTAACAGATCTGGATGTTAGCCTTAACCCTCTGTAAGGGAGAATGTATGTTTTATAATCTATAATGTAAAGTTGAAATTCTTTTGAGAATAATTTCAGGATAAGAAGTTACCACCTCCCCAGAATCCAGACGATGAACCTGTTTGGAAGAAGACACCATGAAGATGCCTGCAGAGACCTACACTGCATTAAGAAGATCCCATAATGAACTTTGGGGTGCAGTTAATTGAAATATGGGGAATTGAATGCATCTGTTTTGAATGTACACTCATGCCAAAGGGGACTGCCCCCTAATTGGCTTTTTGTCAATGCGTCTAGTAATCATTTGATCATTGTTTTTGTCCTCTTTTCTTTTTTACCCCCAAAATTTGTGTAACTTAAAAGTTAGTTATGTTTGCAAGAGCCTTCAGGAAGACCACCTTTCCTTGGATCTCATAAGAGAGATTCACATACCCCAACATGTGGATACCCTCTCAAAAAATGTTTCCCTTGCCCTTCTGACTCAAGAGAACATAGATAAGGGATTAGAAGCAAGAATCAATGTTCTTGAAGAGGCTGTTTTATACATTGGAAATCAATTGCAAAACATTAAAGTCAGGCTTAAAGCAAGGTGTCATGCAGAATTTAAGTGGATCTGTGTGACCCCCCTTGTCTATAATCAAACAGATGTTCCTTGGGAAAATATACAACAGCATATTCTTGGTGTATGGAATCACTCAGAAACCTCTATTGATCTAAAAATGTTACATGACCAAATTATGGAGATCAGTCATTCTTCTGTTTCTGATTCCATTCCCAACCTGGCTTCTTCATTTATTGAGGGTCTTTCATCTTACATCTCCCATAATAATCTAATACCCACCCTCAGTACTGCTGGCTTTGCCCTTTTCTTATTCCTTATAGTTTTGTTTTGCTTTCCATTTCTCATTAGATCACTCAGTTCTTCAATAAGGCAAATTCAAATTGAGCTAAAATCTCTTCAATTCAAAACAAAAGAAAAGGACATTAAGAGCAAGAGAGGGTTACGTGGTCCTTTATCATAATCTGTAAATCGGAACAGAATCCTTTTGTACTCTCTATAACTGATAGTTGTGACCACTCTCTAAGTTCTAAAAAAACAAAACAAAAAAAAAAAAAACAATTTTTTTTAATAAAAAAGGGGGATTCTGTGGGAAGCCGTTCTATGTATTAAAGCCTTTGGAGAAATAGGATCAAATTTAGGGCCTGTTATCTGGATTCCCTACGTGACCAATCCAGGCTGAGGCAGTCTTTGTGTTTGGTCCTGGTCACCTGAGCCCCAAAAGGCTCTGGTACCAGCAGGTAGGTTAATCCAAAATCAACTTGATCCCTCCAAGAGGCTATTAGGAGTCATTTAGAGAAACAGAGTCTGTAACAGATATTTTATCTGGATCCCATTACAAAATCATCGGCAAGTAAAACTGTGTGTATGATTTTTCTGCACTGCATGTCAGGAATGCAGACAGAATGGGCCTTATAAGATAAAAATCTGAGGCTCCTCTTTTGACTCAGTTTTGATCCCCA
>NC_058130.1:799886361-799939297 GCF_016433145.1 Gracilinanus agilis | reverse complement strand
GCTCACCCTGCCCCAGCCCTATTTCCAGCCCACTAAAGTATAGAGAATGATCCTAAGTGGCCCCTCAGCCCCCCTCCCCCCAGCCTGGGCCTGTTAATGATCTACTGTCCCTCAGGGCCAATGAGGATGGGTGATCAGGCCCAGAGGCCCTCCTACCTGGACAGGCCAGGGCCAGTGGGCACCGACCCACAAATGCACCCAAGGATGCCCAGCAGTTAGGACCATGGGCTCACAAAGTAGGGGGGTGTTCAGCACAGTGGGCACAGTGGGACCCTAATTCTGAGGCAGCCAGTGCTCCAGGTTTTGCTTCCTCCCATTCTGGAAAGGCAAATTTAGGGTGAGGGTTACACGACTGGCTACATTGTTGCCCAAGTGGATTCATGACATTCCTTTCCCCTCCCCCCAGCAGCAGAGCCCACCTGCAGCAGCCCCCACCTAGCCCTGCCCTCCACTTTGCCCCGCAGGGCAGACTGAAGGCTCCTGGAGGCTGGGGCGTGGTGACATGAGGGAGCAGGTTTCCCAGAGGGTGGGGTTTAGCACCCTCAGAGTGGCCGGGGTCAGCCCACCCTCCCGGCACCCCTCTTATCCCTGAGCTCTTTGGCAATCTGCACCTTCTGACCGTTGTTGGTGAACCTTCTAGGCCAGTCCCATCTGCACTTCAGAAAAGGTAAGTAGAGGCAGGGGGAGCAGGTGCTTCTGAGGGAAATGCACCAGGAGTCAGTCAACTGCTAGCCTCATTTTGATTAATCCATCTTGGATCACATTAACTTGGGGAGCGCAAGAGGCCTGGGGCCACTTGGAGAAGTCTCTAAAGGAGAAGGGTATCCAGCCTGGAGGAGATGACCCTGGGGTTTCTGGGAGCTTCCCTCCAGCTGGGGAAGTTCTTCTGGGAACAAGGAGAAAGAGGCATTGCAGAGCCTCGAGGCCTTCTCCCCTAGGAAAGGATGCTAAGGGCTAACACAAAGGCAGGATCCATGGACACCCAGGGCAGCACTTTGGAGCCCAAGATGGCCCTTGGCTCTTCGGGATCTTGGCCTTGGCCTGAAAAAGGAGGCCTTTGAGAGGTGGAGTCCCCCTGAAGAACTGGCTACTCAGCCACGATTTAGGGATCTCTTGTCTCAGGTAGAGTATATGGGGAGCCCCCAACCAAATGGGTAGAAAGAGCATGTTTATTTAGTGAGGGTGCCCAAGGGCAGAGAGAATTGCCCCCACTCACACACACCTCACTGTCTTCCCTCAGAACTGCCCAAGCTGGGGGTGATGATGCTTCATGAATACAATTGGTTCTGACCTTAGGGTCTCTGAAGGGCTGCCCCTTATAGGAGAGAATTAGCCTTGTCCTGCTCAGCCCCAGGGTAGGGAGGCCATCTGGACAGCCCCTGGGGAAGGGGAGGGGAAGGGGGTCGCTGGGGTCCCTCCTGCTCTCATAGGCCCTTCCTCTGCCATTCTTGCCCTTCCCACTGGTGACCAGCCTGGTGCTGAGACACAATGCTGTACAAATTGGTGGTGATAGGCAGCTGTGAAGTGGGCAAGAACGCATTGACCATCCAGCTGGTCGAGAACTGCTTTGTCCCCAACTGACCCCATCAAAGACTCCTACAGCATCCAGCTGGTGGTGGATGGGGAGCCCTGCCAGCTGGACATCCTGGACACCACAGGCAACAAGGAGTGCCAGTCCCTCGCCCAAGGGTTCATGCACCTCTGGTAGGGCTTCCTCTGCATCTATGCTGTGGATGACACCAATTCCTTTATGGATATGAACATCTGGGACCAGCTGTGCAGGATCAGACATTGACCATGTTCCCCTGGTCCTGGTGCCCAACAAGACCAACAAAACTGGTGACCCGGGAGCTGGGCCAGGAGGGAGCCAAGAGCTTCAAGGTGCCCTTTGTGGAGACCTCGGCCAAGACCAGGTCTGGTGTGGAGCACGCCTGTCAGGAGCTGGTGGGAGCGGTTCGCCGCTTCAGCTTCCAGGAGCTCAAGCACTGCTGAGATGCTGAGCATGACCAGGGCTGCAGGTTCAAACCTTGCAAGGAAATGTGAGCCACTGCCTACACCAGAATCTCCCTAGGAGCCCCTGGCTGCATCTCCTAAGCATTTCTCCACCCAAGCTTTTCAGATTTTCATTTTTCCCTTTGAGAAGGAATGACTCCAAGTGACCAGCCCAGAGAAGATGCCCACCCACCCTCCTCTACAACCTCTCTCTCTTCCCCATCCCTCACCATCCTCCTCAGCAGTCTCCTCTCCCCTCCTGTCTGGGCTGGAAAGGGAGGCCTTTTTTTCTCCCACTTTCCTAATCTCATTCAAAGGTCACTATTTTTCTTGTTCTAAGATTGATCAGAAATAAAGGTTGTTGGTATGTTTATAAGTGTATGTGTTGCTGATGATTTCTTGGGGGGCTCTGCTGAGAGCCCCTCAGAGAAATAGGGTCTTTATCAGGGTCCCATCAAAATCAATCTAGACCCTGTTTTTATTCTTGTGGCCTGAAAATAGGGCCACTAGATGGATGGACTACCCAATCAGACCCCTCTGTGTGACTCTTTTGACCAAAACATTTTATTATTGGAATTATTATAATCTATATTTTTAAGATAGCCTCAAGTTTTGTAGTATAGATATAAAATCCCCTAATAAAATTCCATTTATAGAGATCCCCTAATTATAATAAGCCAACATTTAATGAGTTAATAGTTCATACCATACCCTCAGTAAAATAGCAGAAGCTGCTTTAATCTTTTTCTCTCTGTCTCGAGTCTGAAGGGCACAGCATGGCATTTCAAAACAAAATATTCTCACTGAATGGCTTTCTCATGCTCAGTTTAACCCAAGGAACTTAAACGTTCTCATGCTTTAACCACTTTTGAAATATGTTGAAGGTTCTTTTTATTAAAATAAAACTTAGATAAAGTAGGGTGTTTTGGTAGCCTTGAAGACTGTTTAGACTAGTTATAATCAATATGTAGAAATACATTTTGTGTGCCAACTTTTATATAACTGGTATAACCTTGAGCTCTTTTCTGTTTAGGTTTGAAATGTAAATGTTCCCAGCATTTATATGACTGAGAAAGGTATAAAAAAATCAAGATTTCCAGAAACTTCTCAAAACAGCTTCCAGAAACCCACTGTCTCTGACTCTCTTTCTTTCTAGGCTAAACTGTCACACCTCTCAAGATAACTAGATCGGCTGGCTGGCTTCTAGCGGGGGTCTTCTGTTTGGGGTTGGAATAATGGGAGTGCTGTGTAGCCTTGTGGAGAGAAAGCTGGGCTTGAGAGTTAGAAAGGCATGGGTATTTTGGCTATGGGACCATGGGAGCCCAGTGTCCTTATCTGAAAGATGTAGGGGGTTGGAGGATGATTTCAGGTAATGTCCAACTCTAGGATTTATTTCTGTGGTTAGATTGAAATCCTATGAATCCCTTGCTCCTGGAAGTTGAGTTTCCTTATCTGTGAAATGGGAATTATGACACCTGATTCACCTGGCTTTGGTCAGGCTAAGTAAGATGTTACACATATAGAGGAAATCCTTTAGAGACCTGGAAGCCTGGTAACAGTCATTACTGGTCCCTCTGCAAATAACTAAGGTCCTAGAGAATCAACTGAAAAAAGTTGAAATAATAACTTTAGTGAAGTTGCAGGACATGAAATATATCCATCTAAATCATTGGCGTTTCTACATAATGTCAAAAAAGGTCAGCAGCAGAGAGAAATTCTGTTTAAAATAACTATCGGGGGCATCTAGGTGGCTCAATGGATTGAGAGTCAAGCCTAGAGACAGGAGGTCCTACATTCAAATCTGGCCTCAGATACTTCCTAGCTGTGTGAACCTGGGCAAGTCACTTGATACCCATTGCCTAGCCCTTACCACTCTTCCAGTGTCAAGCTAATAGATGCATGGTGGTTTTCTATTTGAATAATTATTTTCATTACACATTCAGCCTAATAGAAGTAATTGGATTGCCAATAATTTTATTTCATATTTGAAATCCAAAATATCATTTTTTTTCTTAACTTCTGCTTTATAAGAATTTTTGGGAATACCTTATATAGGAAATGAAACTAATTATAAATGATTTCTAAAGAGCAAAGATATTGTTTCTTTCCTATATTGACCCCTCTTTAGATCTGGATGCCATGAAATGATGAATTAAGGCATTCAAGAATAAGGTGAGAATTTTTAAAAACTTAAGTACTTAATTGGACATATTGTCATTAAGCAAATGGTAACTTCTTGTTTCCACTTTTAATGTTTGTTGCATTAGTTTTGCTTGCAGTTTTGGATTAAACAAAACAAGAATTACCTATTTTACAGCTCATGTCGTCTATTTCTTATTTGATCGCGAATTCTTCCCTTATCAATAAACTGATCTGAAAGGCAAATTATTCTATGCTCCCTTCATTTGTTTATGGGATCACACTTTAGGGCTAAATCATATGCCCATTTAGACCTAATTTTAGGAGGACTTACAACATAGTAGAAAGAATCGTCAAGCTGAGAGCTAAGAGTGAATGCCTGTGGTTTCTGTAATACACAGTATAAAAGGAAATGATGAGACTGGCCCTAAATTGATTTTATCTGATTCAAAGTAGTAGGGGGGAATGATGGGAAAATAGGAGATATACTTTCCTCACTACTCCATTTAGCTTGCTATTCTCTGGCCAGCATTAGAGGGCCCTAGCCATGCTCACTGAGAAGTCCTGCCAGCAACAAAACTAAAAGAGAAAAGCTTGGATATCCCGCTCTTGCCTCAGTTTTCCAAACTTTTTCTCTGCCCACTAACTCTCAGAAATATCATCTGAGGAGCCAACCATGTCTTTCTATTTTACCTGTCTCATGATCTCCTGACTCTATTGGTGCCTTTTTGCTGCTGCCATTCTATCTTTAATTCAATGGTATCATTTATGTAATTCTTACCTGAGTCAAGTTCAGGATCATGCCAGGTGTGCTGCCTGAAAAGGGGGGAGGGTTAATTTTCTTCACACAATAGCAAGACTAGAGCTACATCTTTCCACATAGCCTGTGTTCTAACAGTTTCTCCCCAGTGTGGATTCTCTGATGTACAGCAAGATGGGAGTTCTGACTAAATGCCTTCCCACATTGCTTGCATTCATAAGGTTTCTCCCCAGTGTGGATTCTCTGATGTACAGCAAGATGGGAGTTCTCTTTAAATGCCTTTCCANGCCTTTCCACATTGCTTGCATTTATATGGTTTCTCCCCAGTGTGGATTCTCTGATGTCCAACAAGACCAGAGATCTGCCTAAATGCCTTTCCACATTGCTTGCATTCATAAAGTTTCTCCCCAATGTGGATTCTCTGGTGTACAGCAAGTTGGGAGTTGCGACCAAATGCCTTTCCACATTGCTTGCATTCATAAGGTTTCTCCCCAGTGTGGATTCTCTGATGTCCAACAAGACTAGAGATCTGCCTAAATGCCTTTCCGCATTGCTTGCATTCATAAGGTTTCTCCCCAGTGTGGATTCTCTGATGTGCAGCAAGCTGGGAGTTCCGACTAAATGCCTTTCCACATTGCTTGCATTCATAAGGTTTCTCTCCAGTGTGGATTCTCTGATGTACAGCAAGCTGGGAGCTCTGACTAAATGCTTTTCCACATTGCTTGCATTCATAAGGTTTCTCTCCAGTGTGGATTCTCTGATGTGCAGCAAGCTGGGAGTTGCGACCAAATGCCTTTCCACATTGCTTGCATTCATAAGGTTTCTCTCCAGTGTGTATTCTCTGATGTACAGCAAGCTGGGAGTTGCGACCAAATGCCTTTCCACATTGCTTGCATTCATAAGATTTCTCCCCAGTGTGGATTTTCTGATGTACAGTAAGATTGGAGCTGCTCCTGAATGTTTTCCCACATTGCTTACATTTATAAGGTTTCTCCCCAGTGTGAATTCTCTGATGTAAAGCAAGACTGGAGCTCTGCCTGAACGTCTTTCCACATTGCTTGCATTCATAAGGTTTCTCCCCAGTATGGATTCTCTGATGTGCAGCAAGCTGGGAGCGTTGACTAAATGTTTTTCCACATTGCTTACATTCATAAGGTTTCTCCCCAGTGTGGATTCTCTGATGTACAGCAAGAACGAGTTTCATTTTAAATGCTTTTCCACATTGCTTGCATTCATAAGGTTTCTCCCCAGTGTGGATTCTCTGATGTACAGGAATATAGGAGCTCCGACTAAATGCTTTTCCACACTGCCTGCATTCATAAGGTTTCTCCCCAGTGTGGCTTCTCTGATGTACAGCAAGACTGGATTTCTCTTTAAATTTCTTTCCACATTCCTTGCATTCATAAGGTCTCTGCGCACTGTGGATTCTCTGATGTACAGCATGACTGGAGCTCTGACTGAATGTTTTCCCACATTGCTTGTATTCATAAGGTTTCTCCCCCTTGTGGATTCGCTCATGCTTAGCAAGACTGGAGTTATCTGTGAATGCCTTTCCACACTGTTTGCATTCATAAGGTTTCTCACCAGTGTGGATTTTCTGATGTTCAGCAAGACTGGCCCTGTGCATAAAAGTCTTTCTGCCCTGATTACTTTCACAATTTTTCTCAGTGTGCATACTTTGATGTTCAATATGAGATGAATTTTGAGGTGCAACACAAAATTGTCTGAAAGCAAAGTTATCAAGACTATCACTCACTAATCTTTGTGGGTTCATTTCTTTCAAAGTGCTCATCTCTGTTGGATTCACCTTCATATCAGGTCTGATCTCTCCTTCTAAAAGAAACAAACAGGGGGCAGTTAGGTGGCTCAATGGATTGAGAACCAGGCTTAGTTATGGGAGGTCCTAGGTTCAAATTTGGCCTCAGGCACTTCCTAGCTGTGTGACCCTAGGCAAGTCACTTAACCCCCATTGCCTAGCCCTTACCACTCTTCTGCCTTGGAGCCAATACACAGTATTGACTCCAAGATGGAAGGTAAGGGTTTTTTAAAGAAATAAAAAAATAAAAGAAACAAACAGCAAAACATACATGTAGAGCAACATATACACATATATAACTCCATCTCCTTTCCTCAACTCTCAGAACATAAACTGCTTTATATTCTATTTCCTCAAGAAGAAAAGGCTTCCAATTTACATGGGTACAATCCATTCTTTAAAAATGCCATTACTGCAAAGCTAAAGAACAATTTAAATAATGAATAGCCTCCTGTGTGACCTCACTGGCTCTTCATAACAAATCTGGGATTTGGGACAGGCTAGCTTTCCTACATTCCTAATGTAGACCATGACCTCAGAAAGGCTGGATGAGTGTTTTCACCCAAAATCCTGGCTGCTGAGTTACAAATCTTGTAATTGGGCATAATTTTAAGGTTAGTCCAATCAGTCCACAGTACTAGACAATTCACTTTCAATCTTTTAGCTTTAATTTTCAACATCTATACATTCAAACCCCTCTTCATAGTTATGACAACCACTGGGTGCATGTAGACCAAATATTCCTACTATTTCATCATCTAGCTTCTCTGTCAGCATTATGTAATTCCCTTCGTGATTGCTTTTCACCTTATTTTTTGTTCCAGTATCTGAGATCAGATAAAAAAAATTCAGCACTCTTTTACATTTATCCAAGGGACAAAAGATTTTGTTCTGTTTCCTACTCCTTGAGAGCAGCCATTACTTTTATTTTAATGCCTCTTTAATTTTAATGCCTTTCACTAAAATAAAATCCTTCAACTAAATACAATCTAAACAAAAAGATGGCGTTTTCCATATTTAAAAATATATCTCATACAGTAAGTTGAGTCCATGATCCTTTTGTAAGGAAATGGGCAAAAAAGCTCATACAATTCTCTTCCTATTTCCCACTTTATACAGATGCTGGCATTTTCATGATATTCTTCTTAAAAATCCCAGCACAGGTGGTGGTGCATTCTCATTGTATCTTGGAGTCTTGCTAGGACTTTTAAGCATGGGCAAGTCACAATTCTTTTGGTCTCAGGCTCCTCAACTATAACATGGACATAATATCAAGTGACTCTTAGGGTTCCTATGAGGCTCTAATGAGATACTATTTATAAAGTGTATGACACATATTAGAGGCCACATGCCAATGGTGATGTTTATTTTTATCATTAGAATTTAGATTATTTCTTCCACTGATTGCTTTTCTCCTAAAACTGTCCTCTTCACTCCTCTAGTTCCTGATTTCCCTGTTGAATTAAATGCATTTCCATTCCCAAACATTCCTTTCTCCCTGGATCATCTCAGAGTGAGATTCAGGATCTAGTTTTTTTCTAAATCACCTCCATGTTTGGGTTCTAGATTGTGAGCTCCAAGACAGCCCAAACTGGTATTTCCCTTCCTTTCTCTGCTCAGAGAAAGAAACTGTGCTCTGCACAGTTCCTAGAACACATTTATTATTTAATACATGTTTAGTGACTGGGCCCAGGGCTTATGTCAGGCCCAACCTCTACCAGGATCCTTGCATTCTGGTCTCTCTCCTGGAAGGCAAATGCATGCTCTGGCCAGAGCTGTATTTTTCTCTCTCTCTCTTTTTCTTATTTCCCAGAACTCAACAGTAACTCTGTTGGAACTAGAACAGACTCAATTCTGAAGATTACAGGCTTCTCTCTAAGTTCTCATCTCCCTAAAGTGAGGTGCTGTGGTCACCTGATTGTCTAAGAACAGGACTGAGTCTGGACAAAGACTGAGCCCCAGAAACCAGGACATGGCCTGAACAGATGATTTAGACAAAGCTTAGCCTTGGATCACTACCAACAAAGGCAGTAGTCTTCGCTCCTGCTCATGGGCAGCAGGTCAATAGAGAGAAGGAAAATATGGAAACAAGCTATCTGGCTCTATTCTACATTGAGGCGCCCTGACCTTAGCTGAGTCCTCACCATGGCAAGGCAACCCTGTGATGTCTCCCTAATGGATTCCCTTTGCCACCCACCACAGCAGCCTTCCAAATATTTCCCTGGTCTCCAGCTCTCCTTCATGGCTTCCTCCCATCTGAGCTTAGAACTTGGCCTCATATACATTTCACTGAACAAAAACTGGACCTCTCTGCAGAGCTCTTATCCTCCCCATCTCACCCAGCTCAGCTGTCTCCTTTTCCTCTCTGGCCCCAGGATCAGAAGAAAAGCTCATTCTTCTCCTAGCGAAACAAAATTTTTTCCATGGACAATGAAGCCCACCTCATCGCTCACCTAAGCCTGTCTGTTCCTCCCTACAGGGGCCCCATTGTTCTTTCATTTTCAGCTTTTCCCATACTAATGAGCTAATGAGAACCAATAAACCATTTCTCCCCAATGCTCCAAACACTCTCACTTGATCTCTTCATCACCATGAGATACAGTTCAATATCTGTCCTCGGGTTCTGGGCTAAACTGCGAGAGATGGCCATTTGCAGAGTTGTGCCATTGCCTTTCCCTTGTTTTCTCTGCTATTCTTTCTCCCAGAATCCTACATCTGGCTCTCTTGAAACACCAGGTAACCTTACCCCATTAGACCTCTCTAGTGCTCCTTCCCTTCATAGCCTTCCTTCTCGTGATTGGCTGCCCTGAAGCTGGAATCTAAAGGGATTCATTCTACAGAATTGTCAGCATGCTGCTATCTGCTCAGGCAGAGGGTAAACTTCATGAGGGCAGGGAATGTCCACTGCAGCCCTTTATGTCCCCCATAACATAGCCCAGGACCAGACACAGAGCAAGTCCTCATAAGTGTTTCTGGATAACAAAGTGCAAAGGGAATAACTTCACCCTTCTGACACTTGCAGGAGACTTCCAGTTCCTTCAGTCCCAAACAATGACTTCTTAAAGAGTCACAGACTAATTCCCTGAAGAGAGCTGATAGGAAATGGAGTCCAACAACCTCATCTTACAGCCTTAACTGAGGCCCAGGGTTTCAGTGACTTTCCCAAGGAGCCCCTGCTGAAAACTAAAAAAGAATTCCAAGAAGGGTCCTCCTGCCCCCAACTCTAGCCCTGGCTTTGCCAAAGCACACAAGCCTCTGGTCACCACAGCTCGGCCATACCTCTTTCCACTGACTCACCTGGGAAGCAGCTACTCAGGCCTTCTTGCTCCAGCAGCCATGAGGCTTTCCTCTGCTCCAAATAAGAGATCATATCTTCCGGGGGAGCTGGAAGCCCTGGCATGGTAAATTGTCCAGGGAAGAGGATGGAGAGAAGCTCATCACTGAGTTCTCTTTAGGGAAAGGTTGGGGAGTCCTGTGACTCCACTCGGGGATTCTGTCCATGGGGTTCCCACAGGAGTCTGCCCTCGCCCCTTATTGTCTGTAATGCAGGAGCCCAGGGCAGGATATTCCTGTTACACTGCTAGGGGACCTGGAATAAGCAACAGCCCCTTCCCATATCCTGTTCTGGTCCATCCTGGCAGAAATTCCTAAACTCCCACCATGGGTCTGAGGGTCAGTGTTCTAGGTCAGTCTGAAGCCTCTGACACAGGGACCTCGAGGGATCGGCTTTTGTCCCATCACCCTGCCTGCTCCTCCCTCCCTGACATCTCTCTGAGCCTTGTGCACTATTCTCTCGGGGAGTCTCTGCCTCTTCTCTCTGGGAACTCAACAATCCTCATTGGGCCCAATGCTTTCTCACAGACAGTCAACTCATCCTGACAATAACAGAGAAGTGCAAGCAGGGTCTGCAATAGGTTTATAGGGAATCCCAGAGGAGAGTCCCCACAGCATTTAGGGTATGGAGAGAAGGGAGAAGGTCAGGGAAACAATCTGGAACCAGAACATTAGGTTCTAGGGCATTTTATTCGAAGAAGGCTGGACTCAGTCCATAGTTTTCCATTATATAGAAATGAGAGGAAGCTAGAAGGGGAGGAGGCAGGGACGTGGGATTAGAAGTAGGAAGGCCTCAGTTTACATTTTGCCAAAAACAGCTCCTATTGTGGGTCTTTCAAAAAGAGTCACTTAATTGAATCTATTTCCTCATCTGTAAAATGGGGGTAATTGTGTCACTGAATTAGGAAGACGAAGGTGAGGAAGAAGTGCCATAATATTACAGAGAAATCCCTTGGCAGAGCCCTGGGACAAAAGCAGGTTGTTATAAATGCTTCTTCCCTTCCATCTCTTCCTCACTGGCTCTGTTGGAGGCTTAGAGCAATAGGAAGAAAGACTAAGAACAAACCATCTCTCCTGGGGACACCTAGGAGCTGTGAGCTAATAAGCTGGTTAAAGAGAAAATGATCCCAAATAGTAGATCAACCCTAGAGGGGAAGAGGATGGAAGGAAAACCCTCCAGAATAGTTTTCCCAGATGGGTTTGGGAGACACAATTCCGGGCTAGGGAGAGGTGAGACTTCTGAGATTACTTCCATGTCTGAGATTCTCCAACATGGATATGATCTTCAGGAGCACCAAAGGAAGCCCCCGAGGTCCCATTACACAATGTAAAGTCCTTTTACAGGAGAACCAGGCAGCAGGAGGGCCCTGACTCTGGGACTCTCCATAACAGCCCTTGTCCCTTCCTCATGACTGAAAACTGCTCCCAACCCTGCCTGCTGCTGAGGGCCATATTCCCTTGGATGGCAGACTCGGGCAGCAGGGAGAGGCTCCTTACCCACAGAGAGCAGGTTCTGAGCATTCTCCAGCATCACCTCCTTGTACAGCTCCTTCTGGGCAGGGGACAAGAGGCGCCACTCCTCCCTCGTGAAGTCCACAGCCACATCCTTGAATGTCACCAACTCCTAGAGTAGCCCAAGGCAGAGCACAGAGGGCTGAAAGTCACATCACAGTGAAGAGCCCACCTCTGGTCAGTTACAGGAGGAAACTGGCACACAGAGAAGGGAGGGGCCCAAAGGTTCCACCCTTTGTCAGTGTCAGTGCCAGCACTAGAAGCTGAGTCTTGAAGAACTGAGTCTTGAAGAACCCAATGGAGGCTTGATAAAAGCAGCTCTAGCATGCTCTGGAAGGAAGCCAAGGAGTTTCTAGTGTGTGAAGGGAAATCTCTAGGGAACCTCCAGGGCAGCCTGGATCCCCAGGGCCCCAGCAGTGGGATATGGGTGTCAGTCACGTGTCTGTTGCTGTGTCCCAGGGCAGCCAACATCATTGTTGAGAGTCACCAATGTGCTAGAGCCCCAGTCATAGAGGTAGGAGCTGGGGAAGGTAAAAGGCAGGTGAGGGGAGGAGAAGGGTTTTTTGTACCTCCCCCTAGAACTAACTGGCTCTCTGGGCTGGGGGTTTGTCTCTGAGCTTTCCTTAGCTCTTGATCTCTGGCAAGCCCAGCCTGAGCAAGCTGAATTAGGAATGCGATCTTGAAAGGCCGAGACCTCTCCCCCTCTAACTCTCTCTACCAATAAATGCTTATCAATCTGGTAATGAGCCCCCAGATCCATGCTTACTTATAACACTATGGAAGGCACTGAAGTAATACCAGACTATTCTAAATCCATGAGAAAGGAGAGAATGTGTTCCAGAGAGCCCAGAAACTCAGGATGCAGCCCAGGTGACCTATCCTCAGAGAAGGCTGAGCTGATCTCGGATCATTTACTTACTGATCCTGTTTAACAGTAACTGCTTTTTTCTGGTAACTGCCTGAGTCCTGCTTCTCTGCCTCCTGACTCAGCTCCACAGTCACCCAGCCTATAGTAGGTGAAGTGCAGAATCCAGCTCTGGGGCACTTCATCACTGTTCTGGTCCCATTTCAAGGCATGAGCTGGCCTTGGAAGACCAGGGAGTCATGTCTAGTCTTTCCACACCCCAAACCCATCTCAAACGTGTCTGGGTTGCTGCCCAAAGTTGGGGCCCTGATCTTGCACTGAACTCACACAAGAATCTCTTAGTCTGAGGAGAGAAGAACGGCTGGAGCATTGCTGGCTCCTTATTATTATTTATTGCTGTCAGTCACAGTGTCCCTGATTATCCCAGCTCTGTAACCAATGGTGATCCTCCATCCTATGATAGAGATCACTTAGCCTATCTGTTCTTTTTTTCTGGGCTCCCCCAAACCTATCAAAGAGATCTATCCTTCTGCTTAGTGTTTGGGGCATTAACAGAGGCAAGACCCTAAGTCCTTTTATTAAGAGGCAGCATTCCTCTGCTTGTCTTCCTTGGAGAGCTCCCTCAGTTTACACTTTGGTTAAATTTCACCTCTAAAACCTGCAAATATGAGCTTCACAACGTTGGACAGAACAGTAGATGTTCGCTAATGAAGACAAATCTACAGTATTTTTAGGAAGAGACCCCAAAGGGAAGAGATTATTTGTTTCTTGAACGCCCTGAGCAGCAGAAATGCAGGAGGAGTGAATAACTGAAGAAAACAGTAGCAGCAGAACATCAGAGAGACCAGAAAGAGGCTTCTTTTAAAAACTACAGACTAAGAGAAAGGGAGGAAGGAAGAAATCCAGGAGGGCTAAAGATGAAAGCGAAGACAGAGAGGATCATGAGAAGAATCTTGTGATGTCCCAATCTGCTCCAGGAGGATGCTTGTTGTATTGGACTGCAGGACCACAGGGAAGAAGAGGAGGTAGATACAGAGAAGACAGGGACACACACAGGCAACTCAAGGACCAGAAACTTTCATTTCCATTCCCTCTACATTTAGCACCTGTTCTGCACTTCTGGGGATTCCCCAAGAGGCAAAACACAGTCCTAACCCTCTAGGAGCTCACAGTCCAGTGGGGGAGGGAGACAATACTCAGAGACATGAACACAAAGCGAGCTCTGTCTGGGGCGGTGATGGCAAACCTAGGACACATTGCCACATACTGAGAAGTGTGGGGCCCCATGGTGAGGATAAAACACTTGCTATAGTGTAGTGTAGACACTCTATGCACTATAGATGACAATTCTACCTATATTCATTTACCTATTTTGGGTTTATTAAATAGTTATATATTACAATTCCATATTTTTGTTATTTAAACCATAAATATCACGAATTATGGTGTTTTTTTCTTAAAGTGACACATCACCCGAGTTATGCCTGTTTTTTTTTTTGGTGAATTTTGACACACCGCGCTCAAAAGGTTGCCCACCATTGGTCTAGGAGAAATAGGGAAGAATGGAAAGAATGAAGGCATTCTGATCAAGAGGAATAAGGGAAGATTTCCTATAGAAAGTTTTTAGTCTTTAGTTGGGACTAACAGGAAGTCTAAAGGGGTCAGTGATTGGAAATGTGGAGGGAAAATATTCCAGACATGAGATAAAGCCACTGAAAATGCCTGGAAATAGACACAGACAGATCACAGTGGACAGAGTGCCAGATCTGAAGTCAAGAGGACCTGGGTTCAAATGTGACCTCCGTCACTTCCCAGATGTGTGATCCTGGGTAAGTCACTTAACTCTGACTGCCTAGCCCTCATCACTCCTCTATCTTAGAACTGATCCTGAGATGGAAGGTAAAGGTTTAAAAAAAAAAACACCTTTTCCATTTGGGGGCAGTTGGGGGACTCTGTGAATAGAGTACTAGAACTACAGACAGGAGGTCCCGAGTTCTGTAAGATGGTCATTTGACCGGTGACTGGGCTAATTGATACCAAGTCTGTTGATGGTGATTCCTACCTCGCATGCAGAGCAAGATGAATACTCTATGTCCTAGGCCTCTTAGACACGCAATCTGACTCTAGCTTTCAAAGAGAAACAGGTTTATTATAGATGATAAACTAGATTAGGTAAGGACTGAGGGCTAGGAAATTCCCTAACGCTAGTAAAGTGCTACCTTTCCCAGACCACTGACCTTACAAAAGGTCACTTTGGTCCCCAACAGAGTTGGGGCTACACTGGCTCCCTCTGACTCAAATCCCCAGTCCTGACTAGCTACCCTAAGCTAAGCCCATACAAATATACTCTTTGATGAAAGCCAGAGATGGCTGTTGACTCAGGTACTGGTGCCAGGAGTGACCTAGTCACTCAGGTGTAGGCAAAGCCCACCTAGGTAACTCAGAAGTCCAAATCACTGTCACTGGCAGGTTCTCTTGAGAGGTCAATAGATGCTACTTCGGTGGCTGGGATCACAGAGGGATAACAGGAACAGAATAGATGACTTGGGTAGGTTTCCCACAGGACGAGGAGAGAGATTAGGTCAGGAGCTGTTTTCTTCTCCACAGTCCCCCACTCTCTCCCAACTGACCATTAATTAACCCCCTCAGAATCCTTCCCCAGGATTCTGAGATCTCCTCCTGTACTTCCTGGTTTCTTGCATTCCATCAACCTTCTGTCTCTATGCTCTGGTCTTTTACCTTTTTCCCCAAATTCCTCCTTATCAGTTCAAATATGACCTCTGACACTTCCTACCTATGTGACCCTGGGTAAGCCACTTACCCTACCTCTTACCCATCTTCTGCCTCACAAAAAGACACTTACCATCAAGACAGAAAGTAAAGGATTTATTTAAAAGTCTGCAGCAGAATCCAGGAGGTCAGGCTCCCTAGATTCAAGAATACAGACTGGGGCATAATGAATAAGAAGATAGGAAAGAGGGCTTTGAACACCAAACAGAATGGTTTGTATTTAATCCTGGAGGGAATAGGGAGCCACTGGGGTTTATGGAGTAGAGGAGTGACATGATCAGAACTACACTGTAGGAAAATTACTCTGGTGGGAGAATGAAGGAAGCCTTGGAGTGGGAAGAGCCTTGTGGGAGACAGACCCAGCAGCAGGTTGTCTTAATAGACTAGGAGGGAGGTGATGTGGGCATCCACCAGTGACTCAGGACAGAAGGGGGCGCATTAGAGAGATGTAAAAGGTGAAACTGACAGGTCCTGACATCATATTAGTTATGTGGGAAAGGAATAGGGAGGAATCAAAGGGGGCTCCTTGATTTTGAGCTTGAGGGATGAGGAGAATGCAGCTATAGAGAAGTGGGAGTTCTGTCTAGGTGAGAGAGAACAATGTGTTTGGGACACACTGACTTCAAGATGTCTACTGGTCACCTAGTGTGAAATCCCTATAAGGAAATTTGAGATGCAAGACTGGAGGTCAGCACAGAAATTGGGACAGAAAATGCAGATCTGAGACTCATAAGCAGAGATGGTTCTTGCATTCCTGGTAGCTGATGAGATCACCAAGTAAAGAAGTCAAGAGAGAGAAGGGTAGAGCGCCAAAGACAGGGCTGGAGGAACCCCCTCACCCTAACGGTACTGTTACAAGATCTAGAGGAGGAGCCAGCAGAGAAGACAGAGAATCACAGGTCAGAGAGGTAAGAGCTAAACCAGGAGGAGAATCCCAAAACCCTAAAGAGAAGAGAATATCAAGGAGGAGAGGGTGGACCAAAAGCATCAAAGGCTGCAGACAGGACTGAGAGAAGGAGGACTGAAGAGGTGGTCTCTATTGTCTCAGAAAGAGAGGAGCCTACAGGGGAAGAGGAACGGATGAGAAGGCAAAGCCTGAGAAGATGGAGAAAGGATGGAGGCCCTACCTGGACCCAGAAGGTAATTACACTGATGAATGTTCTTATGGGTAAAGGGAGATGAGGACTCACACTGAGGCCAGAGACATTTGGTGCCTGCAGTCTACTTACCCTGAATGGGGATGGGGGTGTCCGGTTGTGGCAGTTAGAACACTGGGATAGCTTGGACCCAGGGACCAGATTTCCAGGCAAATGTGGAAGAAAATAAAGACCTTAACTGTGACAAGAGAAAGATGTAATGCCTGAGGAATCAAAGCTCTGAACTTCTCAGCACATCAATTTATTAAAGCAACGTATACCAACTGCCTGACCAATAAGGACCAGGCCCTTTCCTGGGTTTAGGGCTGGACATCAAAATCAGAGGGGAAAAAGACTCATCTACCTTAAAAGAGACGAATTAAATAAGACCAAAGAATGCAAAGGAAACGATCCAGTGCTGAGCCATCTGCTTTCTGATTGGAGAAAAGATTAGGGACTTGCCAAGTCTGGATGGGGAAGAGGGAAGTTCCCTGAAAAGGGGTCTCCCTCCTTCCCAATATCTGTAAGTAATCAAAAGAACAAAGAAGCAATAACAGATTGATCAATAGGGACCCAGTTTGCAGATAAGACCCACTGAATGCCTGAGACGTACAATTAGGAGAAAACTCCTTCCATCAGTCTCAGAATCTGACTGTATTTCTGGCCAACCTAAACTCAAGCCTTAGCTGAGGGTCTCTAAACAGCAGGTCCAGGCATTCCAGTTTCCCAGCCAGGCAGGGGGGAATAAAAATAATGTAACGTGCCTTTCCCCCAATTTTCCCCATTGAATAAACTTTCCTCACCCAATAGAATTTGGATGAGGCACACAACTGAAGAGAAGGGAACCGAGCCAGCTCCAGCTCTGAGTCACAAGATGGAGAATGTTTCCACAATTCACCCCTCACTGCCCCAAAGCCCTTCCTTCCTTCACAAGAGGGAATCAGCGCCATAGATGGCACAAGGTCAAGTAGTCCAGCTTCTTCACACACCCTATGGGAAATGCTGAGACCATGCTTCATGGGAATACTGAGAACAGAGATTTTCTGGAAACAGCAGCCATGTCAGCCTCAGCACCTCTCCTCAGAGAGGGGAAGCTCCACACTTTAGTCCACAAAAATTGCTCTAGTGAAACCTCACAGAAGAGGCTTCAAATTGAACAATCAAATACAAAAGTATAATCCAGGAGAAAAAAATGTAATTTCGTCCCTCATGCCATGTGTGAAGATGGAATTAGCTCACCCTTATTCATTCTTTAGACTTCAGCCACCAGGAATATGTCACCCCACCCAACTTAGAATTAAGTGGGGAAGGGGGAGGTCTGTGACCCACATGTGCTAGTGAGTGACAGATCAAAAACAAGGGTCTGCCCCCTGGGCAGTCTGAAACAAGGTTGAGACTGCCATTTGTCCACGTGGGACTGGAGGGTAGACACAGGAAGTGACTCAAAGAACTATCTTTTAAATGTGATGGTAACTTCCTGTGAAGGGCATTTTGTCCTTTGAACTTGGCTTTGAAGGAGATCAGGTTGAGACCTTAGACTGATTCCCTTTGGATTGCCATGTGGGTGAGTGGAAGGCTGACTCCCTTTCCTTTCCTTGGCATTTCTGGAAGCCCTAGGCTCTAGAAGAGGCCTCTTATCTTAGAGAAGGCCTTGTAGCTAGAAGGCTTGTTTAATTAACCTCTGTGCCCCCTTTGCTGGGGCCTCTGAAGCTCTGACTGGTTTGGGCCTTTGAACCAGGCCGGAGTAGCTCTCTCTGTCTCTCTGTCTCTGTCTCTGTCTCTGAATCTGTATCTATCTGTCTGTCTGTCTGTCTGTCTGTCTGTCTCTCTCCCCCTGCCTTCACTCTTCCTAACTGTAAATTAACTACCATAAAAATAATCCTGACTTGGGTCTTTCATTGGAATCGTGAAAACCGATTCCTGGCGACCAAAACTTTCACTATCCACTCCAACCATAAATTTTACCCCTTACAACAAGGAAGAGGGTATCTGACAGGGCTGGATAAAATCATAACAAAATTCATTTGGGAAAAACAAAAGATCAACCATATCAAAGAAAATGATGAAAAGAAGCCAGGCACTGCCAGAACTCAGACCAGATCACAAGGCAGCAGTCATCCTAAACCAGGAGTTCTAGTAAGAGGAGAGAAAGCAATGGATCAGATGAAAGAGAATACCTCCTGTCAAGTGGCAAACAAGCAATTTGGGAGGAAATTCCTTATTTGGTAAAAACTGCTAAGAAGACTGGAATGCAGCCTGGAAGGAAATGAGGCTCAGAGCACAAGCCTACACCAAACTCTAGTAGCCATGGTTAATAGACAAGGAAATGTGAGCTTAATGTTAAATATCACACTATCAGAAAGTAGGAGAGAGGCAGCTTGTACACATCTCACAGCTACAGGGAGATGGATGTAGGCAAAAACACTTTCTAACATTCATTTTTTTAAAATTCAGTTCCAAATAGTCTCTCTCCTTCCCTTCCCCCCTCCCTGAGAGAGCGAGTCTGATCTAGACTTTACCTGAGCAATCACATAAAATATTTTTCCTTATTAGTCAATTTCTGGAAGAAATCTCAAACCAAAGAAAATGAAAGTAAGGAAAAAAGGGAAGCACGCTTTGGTCTGAATTCAGAATCCATCAGTTCTTTCTCTAGAAGCAGATGGTTTTCCTCACCACAAGGCTTTGGGATTGTCGTACAACACTGAATTGCTGAAAACAACTGTGTTATCCTATAATATGTTCTCCTGGTTCTGCTTATACTTTGCATCAGTTCATGGAAGTCTTCCCAGGTTTCTCTGAAATGATGCTGCCATTTATTCCCCATAGCCCAACAGGGTTACACTATAATCACACACCACAACTTGTTTGGCCATTCCCCAATTAATGAAGGTCCCTCCATTTCCAATTCTCTGCTACCACAAAAAGATCTGCCATATAAATATCTGTGTATAAAGAGGTTCTTTCCCCCTCTTGGGGATCTCTCTGGGATACATGCCTAGATCAAAGGGTACACACAGTTGGAAAGCCTTTTGGGCAGAGTTCCAAATGGCCCCTCAAATGGTCAATCAATGGACAACAACTCCACCAACAATGCATGAGTGTCCCAGCTTTCACCCATCCTCGAAGTGATCATTTTCTTTTTCTGGCACAATGGCCAAAATGACAGGCGTGAGAGGGTGCCTCAGAGGTGTTTTACTTTGCAGTTCAAGGACACAAATGCTTAGCCGATTACCAAAAAAAAAAAAAGAAAGAAAGAAAGAAAGAAAAGTTTGATTCCTTAAAACAGAAAAACTTCTGTTTGATTCCTTAAAACAGAAAAACAGAAACTTAACCTCTGTTTGCCTTAGTTTCCTCAACTGAGAAATGATGAGAATAAGAACATTTATCGCAGAGGGTTATTACACAGATTGCTGAAAGCAGATTTTTAGGAGAACACAAAGCACTCCAGTCTGGCTGTATCCCCATCCTTTGCCATTGAGCCGGATGCCCTTGTGACAAGACCAGGATGCCGCCTCAGGACCTCCCTCACCCTATTTACAAAGAACACTCTCAGACATCCACAAACTCGCCCCTTTCTTTCTCTTCAGCCTGTCCAACAAGGGAAGGACTAGACCAATGAGGAATTCTACTGAACAGAGTAATGTACCAGTTGCTGGCTCTGGTACAAACAGCTCTGCTCAAGAACACTTGAAGCTCCTCTTCTGAGAAAAAGGCCCCATTTCTGTGTGAAGCCCTTCCTGGGCTCTCCCCAAACTCCTCGGACTCTCTCTGGGTTGGGGAGCTCAGCAGCAGAAGAGCAGTTGGGGGAGGGGTGTCACACTCTGGAGGGGATACAAAAGCCACAGGGGAGCTCTCGGAGGCATCCCCAGCTGCCTGATTCTGGCTGTCCCTGGCAAGGACCCTGACCATTCCTACAAGAAGCTCCACTGGCATATATGGAACTTCCAGCCCCTTTCTCTCCCCTCACACCTCCCTCCTCCTCTGACCCAGGGACACGGGCCTCCTGGCTGATCCTTGGCCAAGACCTTCCCTGGTCTGACTCTGGGCCTTTCCAGGGCTCTCTGTCTCCCTGCAGGAAAGGTTCTCCCTCCTGCCTCTGGCCTAGGAGCTTCCTTCCAGTCCCAGCTGAATCCTCCCCTCAGAACCCTGAGAGCTTCCCTCCCACAATGCCTCCCTCCATCCCTCCTGCACATAGCTGGTTTGGACACGGTTGCTGAGGGGTCTCCTCGGTCAGACTGGGGTGCCTGGAGAGCGGCCGATGGGTTCTCCCTTCCTCTGGGATGAGCAGTGCCAGGCACACACCAGGCTGTTCCTCCAGACTGGATAACTTGAGCTAAGAAGTGGGAGGGAGGAAGGAGCTGGAGAGACCAAGGAAGACTCCAGGATGTGAGGAAGAAGCCGGGGAGCAGCACCAGGGGACAATGTCTGCCCTGAGGACGGCACAGTCCAGGGGACACCCTCAGGCTCTGCTCCGGGCCAGACTCAAGAGGGAACAGTGAGAAGAAGCAGAGGAAGAGGGTGCGAGTGTCACCAGGCAAGCAGAGAGCAAAGACACGATCCCCAGACTGGAAGGAGTCAATGGCCGTCCTCAGTGCTCACTTGTACTTGTACAGTAGGAGAAATCCAACTGTAAAGATGATTTGTGAGTCCCAAAGATGTTCCTCCAGTAGTTGGGCGTGTGCGTGTGACAAGTCTAAGTGAGGAACTCTTCACCTTTACCTTGAGGGCATCGACAGGTCATCTCTATGAACGATGTTGCTGACAGAGATAGAAGGGAACCTGAATTTGGTCAAAGGACTTTTGGGGTGCGATATAGACCTTTTGTCAGGCCTGACTCCCCTTCAGTGCCCGCCAAACCCAGTTCTCTGTCAAGGTAACAGCAATATGAGGCAGCTTCAGATTTTCCATCACCAGCTTAATGAGGGCTGTCACCCTCCCAAATCCCCTTTTACCCTTAATTCGCCTGTATCCCTCGGTGAAGCTTTATATGACTGCTATTCAATAACAAGTTCATTTATTATATGGCAGTATCGAGGAATGGGTGAGGTGAGTGGGGTGAGGAAGCCCTGCACTGTCACGATAACAAATGAGGTCCTCGGTGCCTGGCCAAGCCTTCAAGCTTCAGCCAGTTCTTCCCTCCCCCTCGTCTATCTGCTATCTAAACTGAGCTCCAGACAGAATAGGATCATGAGGGTCTCTCTCAATTGGCGAAGGCCAGGACACCGAGTCTTCAAGGGTGACCCAACGAGTCTTTCGGGTCCACAGATCCCTTCTAGCCGCTGCCAAATGCCTAAACTCTTCTTCGATGATGTATTTAAGAACAGGAGCACTAACAGGTCTTCAGGGGAAAAGATATCCAGGGAAACCCTCAGGTAGTCTCAGGTGACTCCTACAAAGTCTGGAGATGAAGACCCGTCCCAAGGCTCTTTCTCCCCACTTCTCCCTGCTTCTCTTTCCAACCATTGCTCCTGTCACTCAAAGATTCTTTCTAATATTCCTAACCTTCTCTGTGCCAACTTTTCCTTACACTGCATGAGAGGTGGCACCTGGGGAGAGCTCTGGGGGTCTGAGCTGCCCAGGGGCCCAGGAATCCCTCCCAAAGCCGGGAAGGGCTGCTCCTCCTGCCTGGGATAGGGACAGAAATGGCCCAGCAGGAAGGAGGGAGAGCTTCCCAGCCCATCTTGTGTCAGAGCCAAGAAAGGGCCTCCCTGGCTGATGAGGCTCCATCTGGGGCTGGAA
The DNA here is from genome assembly GCF_016433145.1 of Gracilinanus agilis. Lineage (NCBI taxonomy): Eukaryota > Metazoa > Chordata > Mammalia > Didelphimorphia > Didelphidae > Gracilinanus > Gracilinanus agilis. The sequence goes on along the minus strand of NC_058130.1, from coordinate 799,917,215 downwards.
TGCACTTACCTGGGCTAGGAGTCTGTCCCTCTCCAAGGCCATCCCAGGGACTCCAGGCTCCCTGTAGAGGCAATAAAGTAGCCCCAGTTAGTCCATTTGGTGAAGCTCCTCCATCTTTTCCCGGTTTTGTCTCCCCACTCAGGCTCCTGAATCCCCCACCACCTTCCCCCCACTTCATGGTTCCCTGAATGGAGCTCCAACCAAAGCTCTTCCCAACAGGCCTCCCTTGGCCCAGGGAATGTCTGACTTCTCTGCCCTTCTAAGCAGCAGGAGCTGGCCTGGAAACCCCTCCCCCTGCATCCAACCACTCCAACTGTAATGATGGCATAGAAACTGTTAGGTACTTTTGGTCATTGTATCCCAAAAGTAACCTTAAGTTGCTGTTGTGAGGAGCAGCTGGGCTGGCTTTTACCTCTGGGCCTTTGCACAGGGAAACGCTATGGAGACGACTATGTATAAAAATTATTTATGAAGGTTAGAGTATTGGTAAAAGGACTTCCTATCTCTAAGGGATTCTCCCTAAAGACCCAAACAGCCAGCTGTTAAAATCATTATCTGGGACAAGATGGAGGCCATTTTGAATGACAGGACGGGCAGTTGAGAACCTTGGAATGGCCCAGGTGCCATGAGCTAAGGGCAAAAAGCAGTTGGCCCCAGCCCTATAAATACTCCCGAGTGACAAGACCAGGGGGCTCAGATTGGGGCAGGGATTTGGGAAGGTGGGAGGTGAAGGGTAGGCCTGAAACCTGTGACCTGACTTCCTATTGAGAGAGCTCGAGAGCCATCATCATCATTGTTAACAGAGCTGAGAGAGTTTACTGATATCATCAATCAACATCATCAAAAAGCTTTCCCTAATCTCTGGCTTGGCTGTGGCCAAGTCAGGTCAGAGTTAGTGAGAAGGTGAAGAGCCTCCAGTGTCTACTGAACCTAGCAATCTCCAGACCTTGATCAACAACCTAGATTATTAGATTAAATCATTAGCAATAGGGTTCCTAAATCCTCAGTCCTATTCCCTTGTTTCCTAACCCCATTAATAACTTCAAATACAGTGTTTACCATCAAGTGCCTTTCCTGAGTGGTGATTACACCAGACCCCTTGGCAAGGGGAGAGCAATACGCAGTCAGATTTCACCCTTATCCAATAGCTAATCAATAGCCCTTACCAACAAATATTCCAAAACTAGGTTGGGATCCAGAGAGGTTAACCATCCATACAACCTCTCAGGGGTTCCCAGCCTGGGCAGGGAAGAGGAAAGCTGACAAGCTTATTCAACCAAGCCTGTCAGGGAGGAGAAGCATAGCTTTCTACCAGCAATAACTACAACTAGCTTAGGCCTGAGCATATAATCTACCTCCATCTATACCATCGATTCCTCTGAGAATCATTTTATCATTATAACACAGCTGACTCTGTATGAAGTCCCTTCAGCCCTGCCTTCCCAGGCTACACGACATCTTCCTCTTTCTACCGATCCCCGATTCTTCTAACTCCAATAATCAAACACTAATATCCTCATAAGCAACTGGATCTGGTTCTTCACTCGGCCTCCACACTCTCCAAAGCACTCAGGGAGGGTGCCAGGAGCCTTGGCAAGCTCGGCTACGACTCTGGGTCTCCCCTGAGCCTGGAGAAAAGCCCGGATCTTCTGTAGTCTTCTTAGAGATGTCGATGCAGCAGCAGCAGCAGCAGCAGCAGCAGCAGCAGCAAACACTTGGCTGAATTCAGAAGCTCGTGTTTTCCGGTCACTCCGGGATTTCTCTTTCTTTCCCTCAAACTCCAAAGCACAGGGCAGAGCCAGCAGCAACAGCCATTCTCCCAGCTTTCAGCGGCTCTAACATTCTACAGAACTTTCTGCACCAGCCCTGCTACAGCTTTGGAGAGAGATTACCGGCATCAATACCCACATCTGTGTAAATGGAATTAACTCTAGCCATTCATAGTCAAAAACCCTACTCAACCTAGGCATAGAAATGACGTCACCCTCACCTTCCTTAGTGGGGGGGGGGGGGGAAGAGAGACAAGTTACCCACATGTGACAATAAGTAACAAATCAAGAACAAGGGACTGCCCTTTGGGCAGTCCAAAATCAATGTAGAGGCTGCCATTTGTCCACTTGAATTAGAGGTGGACCCACGGGAAGTGACGAAAGACACTATCTCTTTAAGTTAGTTAGTTACTTCCTGTGGAGGCAGTTCCCGCCTTGAACTAGGTGCTGAAGGATCTCCTGAGACCACAAAACGCTTACACTCTGTATTGTCACGAGGGTAAGTTAGGCTGAGTTCCTTGGCCTACCTAGGCCGCTTCCAAACTCTGCCTATCTGGTTGCTGGGCCTTGTGGCTTGCAGCTTCATTTATTTAGCCTTTTAACCTTCTCTCTCATCCAGGCCTGACCAGGCCTGGACTAGCCTCTCCCTCTCTTTATTCCTATACTTTTACCTTCCTAGTTGTAAATAAACTTGCCTCAATCCGATGCTGACTTGGGTCTGATTTAATTACGGAATCAATCTGAAGTGCTGATTCCTGGCGGCCATGTTTTAAATATATATCTATAAAATACCTAAATTTCCCTCTTACACATCTTACTATCACTCCAATATTTCCCTCCCCCACCCTCCTGGGGAACCTCTCCCTCCCCTCCCCCAGATTGCCTAGATACAGCCTGAGGGAGGTGGGGGCAGCAGAGAGCTCCTGGGGGAGAGCAGGGCCCCCATGGAGGGGGAGGTTTGGGGGTGCTGGGGGAATGCGAGGCCCACGGTGAGGGGCCATCTGGGGGTTCTGGGGGGATTTGAAAATCAGGCAGGTGAAGGGTTGTCAGTGTGGGGGGGAGGGAAAAGGGGAGGGGCTGCAGGAGGACCACCAGGCAGCTCTCCCCATTCCAGAAGTCCTCAAGTGCCTGCTAGAGGCCTCCTTGGGCTGGAGGAGGGTCATGGGGGGGTCTCTCCTGGTGGGGGGGGGGCAGTCTGCCTCCACGGGGAGATCCTGAGGCTCAGGGCTCAACGACAAAAGGGGGAGCCACCAGGAGCACAGGAAGGGTCTGAGGCCAGACTGGAACCCAGGCCCTCCCCACGCCAGGCCTGGCGCTCTCCCCTGGGCTCCCCTGCGGCCCAGGTGAGGCTCTCTTAGCCAGAGGGCAGTCGTCCCCGTGGGGAAGGCCCTCCTCCTCCCGGCATCCCTGACTGCAGGGCCTTCCTGGGCTCTCTTCCGCCTCCATTCAGCCCCTGCGGTGACTTTCCTCAGGCTCAGCCTCCCTCCGCCCCGCCCCCCCAATCAAATCACCACAGCCGACCCCAGTCAGACGCCAGAGCAGCCCCGTGTATACATTTTACCCCGCAGGAAATTGGCACCCCGGCGCTGCCGAGGGGGGAGGGGCGGGGCGCCCAGCTGTGGGGGGAGGGGGGTCCAGGAGGCCCAGGCGGGAATTCGAACTCAGTCATACTGTCAGCCTCCCTCGCTCCCTCCCCACGCGGGCCCCCCTTCCCCGCTGTCTCCCCCGCCACCTCTTCCTAATTTACCCAGGCTGGAGGCGCGGGGGCGGAGAAAGTTCCAAGGCCGGCTAAGCTGAGGCAGGAAAAGCTTTGGAAGTGGGGGAGGGGGGGCTGGGTACGATCTTCACTTCCGGTTTCCCGGAGGCCTCTGCGCTGGCCCTCCCCCGCTCTGTTCAGGGCGCTCCGGTCTCCTGGCTTTTGGGAAGAAAGAAAAGGGTCCCGGGGCACCCGGCATCCCGAGTTCCTGGCTCTTTTTGGTCGAGAACAGTGCGGAGGCGGGGTGTTGGGGAGGAGGGAGGAGAAGGTCTGGGGGAGGATCCCGAGAAGAGCCACTGGCGGAAGAAAGGAGGAGAGAGCCCCGCCCTCTTGGCCCGCCCTCTCTAGCCACGCCCCTCTCGTTCTAACCCTGTTGTAGGGCATAAAAACTTCACCCTCCGGCTCAGATCACGTGAGCAGTAACAATTCGTGGAAATTGTAAGAAACGAAACATTGGGGTTTCAGGCTCTCGAAGGGGAATCCGGAGACCCCAAACTTGTGGCCTGGAGGGACCTGATGAACCCCAAGTTTTAGGAATAACTTGTAAGTTGGAGACCCCCAAAGCTTGTGCTTGTTGCCTGTTCCGTGGAGAATCCACCCTGAAGGGACTCTCAGGCTAGGGGCCCCGGGCCAAGGCTAAGGATCCTTTGGTCTTGGCTAGTCTCCCCCATTGGATCAGAGACTCTCTCCCAGGAAGACACGCCTGGGCAGGTGTGGGAAGCCAGTGAGAGAAGAGATAATGAAGCCGGCCAGCAGCTCCCCGCAGATTCCTCGTGGGTTGGACACTCGGAAGGGGGAACCAGGGACTGAGGGAAAATGGGTAGCGGGTTAAGGACGTGGAAAGAGAATAAAGACACGCAGACACAGAAAGTTTTGGCACGAGGTGGACAGCCAGCGAGTAAGCTCTGGTGGTCGAGAGCTACTTTTTATTGGGGTTACAACCCTATGGGGGGGAGGGGAGAGCCAAGTGGTCTGATACATTACCATTGGGAGGCCATCCTCTGGAGATACAGACTGCTGGAACCCAAAACAACAGAGAGAGCCAACAGCTGGTCTTGATACAAATGCTGATTGGTTGTTTAGGTAAACTGAGGAGCCTGAGCTGGCTGAGCAGCCTTCCGGAGTGTAGCCTTAGGGGAGGGCTCGGAATCTGGCCAGGTCGAGGTTCAGTTTAACTCAAGGGTACAGAAATCAATCATGAGCCATACAAGAGTCAGTTTGGGGCACTCCTAGAATAATCTCGTAATTAATGTATACCTGCATTGCTACAGATCCCCCTTTTTATGTCCACGTGGAATCTGGAGACCCCCAAAGCTTGTGCTTGTTCCCTGTTCCCTGAGAATCCACCCTGAAGGGAATCTCAGGCTAGCAGTGGCAGACGGAATAATGGACCCCAGGGTGAATGCTAACTACCCTTCGGTCTTAGGTGGTCTTGCCCATTGCGTCAGGAAGGCACACCTGGGCAGGGTTAGGGACGAAGCAGCCCCTTCCCTGACACCCCAGCCTCTGGCTAGGATTCCTTTCCCAGGCTTGATTGTATCCTGTTTATGATGTCCATCATCTCTCCCAGCCCCTGGATCTTCCCAAATGGTATAGAAGTTCCCCAATTTCTTTTGTTCCTTGGGGTCTTCACCGTCAGGGGGTCAGGGAGCAGAGCGAAGCCGTGTTCAATCCTGGACTCTGCATCAGACACAGCTCTGCATAATCAGCCCTGCTCCCCCTTTCCCTTGATTACAGAGTGGCTCTATCACTATTTAATAGTTCTGTGTTTTTTCTAAGTTAACATTTATTAAAAGAAAAAAAAGATGGTTAGAGTAATTTAAAAGAAAACTTTTAAAAATTTAAGGAGAAAAAAGGAACAAAAATTCAAAAGGGAAAATCTCAAAAAGGGTAAAAAACTGTAATTGTAGGAATAAGATTAAAAAGTTTAAAAAATGTAAAATGAAATCTAGCAATCAAAAGATTCTCAGTAAAAAAAAATAATGTTGGAAAATAAAATTAAAATTTTAAATCAGAAAATGTGTTCTTCAGAAGCCAGAATTAATCCAAAACATAAGTTCCCCAAACCTGTGGGACACATAGAATATGGCATTTTATCCGCTGGCAGTCAAGGCTGTAGGAAGTTGTCAAGCCTTTAAAGTGAAAGAAGGGCCTAGTTTGCGACGAAAGGGAAGTTTCATTTCCCTGTCGGATTTTATGTCAGATTTTTGGAATGGTGAAGCCAAGATGCCAGCCACATTGAGATATTAGTTGGAATCTTGGGACAAGGCCGACCTCCTTTTGAGGGTGTCAACACGATGTGTCCTTTTACCTCCAACCGGGACCTTAGCAACCAATATCCATCCATCTCGCATGCATTTTAGATCTCTAGATCTCAGGCTCTCTGGCAAATTGTGAAGGCTCTGTCGCGGTTCCTTCTGAAATCAGACACAATAATTCATTCTAGTCCCATGAGATTTACCAAATACTTGCAGATTCCTACAACCGTAAGCTTTTGGACAAGCAAATAGGGCCAACATATGAAAAATGAGCTTAATCTACAAAATCAAACTCTTGATACTGATTTCCATATACATCAGAATTAAAAATATAGTGAAAAAATAAAATGGGAAAAAATAAAAGAAAAATGTAAAATCAAATGCCTTATAGTAGATGAAAATTAAAATAAAATTTTAGACTGATGGCTCACATTCCATGTGGAAATGTTTTTTAGCCAACCAAAAGTTTCTCACTCAAAATGAGATCAATTTCCTTAACCAAATTTATAGTATGAGGGCACAAGTACAAATATCCCCAAATTATAACATGCTATTTGGTTACTAAATCATTACATCTCCCTTTCAATTAAAAGGTAGGTTTTTTTAAGCAATTTCAATCCAAATTGGTTTTCATACAAGCCTAACTCTAGCAAAGACGTACATGTGTATATACATATGTATATATTTTTTGCAAATATAGAATAAACAGGTAAAGAGAATTAGCACATATATACATCTTGGACAATAGAAACAATTTCTTTTGCAAGTGAACAGTATCCAATGTACTGTTATGACATTTCCAATTACAAAAATAGTTTCCAGATCAAATTTGAGTAACACGGAACAATTCCAACAAAAATAATTGCAAGATATACATTGTACAATACAATTTAAATTTTGGGGTACATGGAAAGAGTTGATCTTCAATAAATACCCATATACTTTTAGAATAAAATGTCTGTAAGCAAGTTAACAAGTCTTTTGCAGGTGAACTGTCACTTAGTAAAAAGTTCATCCGTGTGGATAGTTCATTAGACCTGTTCTCAAGTCAGCGGCTAGGCCTTGTTTGTTCTTCTGCTGTTTTTCTGGGATCTGGTGGCTGTGCTGTCCTATGGTTGGTGCTGGACAGACATCTGCTTTCTCTGCTCTCTGGGTTGGTCTTTTCTGGGAATGCTCGATGACTCTGGTTTTCTTCCAGGCATTCCTGATATCTGTGAAAATAGAAGCAAAATCTCAACCCCAAAAGAAAAATTCATGGGGTCTTTTTCGTGGAACTGGTTTGCTAGAAAGTGTCTGATAACATCCTTTTTAGTTTTGAATTTGGGCTTTTCAATTTCTTTTAGCTCTTTTTCCAATTGGTTGTCTTTTAAAATTTTCCGTGATATCAACCTTAAGAGAGATGTTTCATGATTAGTCCAGTTGTGCCCATCTCTTGCTGGTATAAGCATTGTTATTCCGATTTTTTAACTGGGTTGGAATGGCCAAATGTGCAAGAATATTTAAAAGATGTGCAATAGCATTGCATACATTTTGAGCTTTAGCCCATACAGCGTGATAGTAATTATCTCTAATCACATATCCACTTTTTATTTTTACAAAAGGAGCATATCGTGCTGCCTCCCTTTGCCACAATCCTGCAGGTCTTACCACTCTGCAGTCACCTCCTTGAGGAGTGTCAGAAGAAGGAGCACGAGATTTGCAGTGCCAATCCATTTCATTGACTTGTATAGAAAATTGAGGTTCACAAAGTATTAGTGAGTACAAATTAACCATTTCCTGAAAAGCAGTGGCTACTGGGCCATTTACTTTTGAAATTCTCTCAGCCTGAGGTCTAGGGAGATTGTGAGAGCAAATAAGATTTTCCTTTAGACTTTGCAAGATTGCATTCTGTGTAGTGTGAAACAACAGAACGGTTTCTGTATCTTGCATTAGTTTAGTTTTTTTCAGCCTTTAAACAAACAACCAGATAAACAACATATAAGTCACATATATTACGAGTCTGTGCTATAATCTTAAGCACATGTCTAATGGCAGCCAACTCTACTTTCTGCAAAAGAACTATACTGTGTCTGCGTTAACATGACACGTTTGTCTAATCTGGCTTCTGCTTTCTCCCGATTTGATGCAGCGTGAAAGTATTCACAGCATCAGCAATGAGGTGTCATGAGGTTATTTTTGAAAAAATGATCAGAGTTAAATCCATAATTTGCAAGATTTTGGTACTAGGAATATTTACAAAGTGCCTTTGCTGATATAGATACTGTACAAGTAAGATTTGCGCTTGTTTTTGTGCCATTTTGATAGGAATAATATCAGTATCAGAACCAATTTTTGTAATCTGATTAAGCAGTGACTCTGCCAGTATTAAACAACCAATAAGTGACTTTGTCTGCTGGTTAAAAATTTGAATCCATCCAATAATGTGGTCCCTCTGATGCAATGCATCCATGAGAGCGTGTCTCCTGTTTAAAATGGAGTCTACAAAAGTTTGAACATGATCCATTCTAAAGAATTTGCTTTTGGATAAAGCCGTTTCCGGTATCTGCCGTGTTCTCTCATCCTCAGGTAAAATTTCTCTCACTGAGGGGATGGCCCAATTTTTTCTTAGAGTATCAAATGAATTTGTCAGCTCTCATTTTTAAGAAATGATTACACCAGTTGATCTCATCTGAAAGTTTCTGAAAGTCATTCAAGCTTTTTAAACATTTTCTACTAATTTCTATTCTTTGTGGCCTAATGGCCTGTTGAAACACAATTGTTCCTAAATATTTAAAAGTTGGATCCATTTGAATTTTCTCTGAAGTATTGACCAATTTAGGCTTTCTATGCAGACTGCTATACTGAGTTAAATGTTCTGTTGACACATTCCAGTACTTGTAAAAGCTTTTGACACAAGGAAAAAAATGCTCTGCCATCCTCGTGGCAGGACTGATTTATCAATCTGCTGGAGTAACTTTTCTTTTAAGATCCAAATAGATTTAAAAGCAAGCCACGTGGCTGGATCAGTGACTTTAGCTTTAGATTTCACTAAAAATGCTAAAAAGTCTTTTTGTGCTATAGTACTAGTTGTTAGACTAAAATTCACTTCAGATAGAATGTTTCTTTCCCAAAGAGCTCGTGATATATGAAAAATACCAGAAAATGTCTTACTTTTCACATAGAACATAATCCATCTTTTCTTGGTCATTTGCTGTGTCCAATATAAATGTGAAATATTTGATTTTTAAATTTGACTTCACACTAACTTCTGCATTTAGCAAAGATTTGTTTGGAGATAGAATGGATTGTGCAAGTTTTTTGTCATTTCCAATTAAAAAAATGTGAAATGCTTTGGATCTGACTGGTAGCTCTCCCTTACTATTTTCACCAATGACTTCAGGGCAGGTTTTTAGTCCCTGAGAAAGGAGGCTTCTATTCTTAAACAATAGATTGGTCCAATTCTTAGAATCTGGATCTGGGTGGTGTGAATTTACAGCAGTCACCAAGATCCCCTTTTCATATGCAATGATTTCCAACGATAACACAAAGCCATTTGCCTTTTGTGTCTGAGTAAAATTTCTGCCTGGTTGAAAATTTTTGGGAATCAAAGACTTTTCTCTGGTGCTCTGAATTTTAAGGGGCTCAAGGCTGGCCCCTCAAACAGTTTAAATGCTGTTCGATTGTGGCTGTCCGAGCCTGTGTTCTCAGGAGACATGGTGAGTCCCAATGCTGTACTTTGGGACAATCTTTGAAAAATGTATGAGTCTACTTCAACTTCAATTTGGGACAGGATCGTGTAAGATGTCCAGCTTTGTGCCAGGCAAAGCAGACACGTTTTGTCTTTTTAAATCGATCCACCTTCAGATTCTTGTGGTCTAAAGTTTTTATGTCTTGGCATGCTGTTATAGCCTCTTGGTGAGTACTTGTCTCCTCCAAGAAATCTGTAGCATTGCGTTTTGTAGTTATGTGAAAATAGATAATGGAGGCACCAGGGATGTTACAATAAATCTAAATGGTTGTGGGTAGACACACTGGGTTGAAGGAGAGACTAGACCAGGATTGGGAGACTAGAGTTCCCTGGATTAACACAGGAATGGCAGTTGCTCTTAACTGTCACCCAGCTTTCCCTAGGCCGGGGTTTATGGAATCAACAGGCAAGGTAAAGCAGTTTTAGCAGTTTTAATCATGTTTAACTAAAAGGTGGGAAAGGGATTTCTATACTTAAAACCTAATGGCAAAACCACAGGGCAAGGGGAGGACTTCTCTACTCTAATCTTAGTGATCTAGCAAACAGGGCCAAAGGAGCAGTAATGGAGTCTCTGGGAGGCTGCATCAAGCCTGGTTCCTGCCAGGCTTGACCAGCACAGCTAAGGGCCTGAGGGTGGCTTTGAGGGTTCTCATGGTGATCTACAGATGATCTCAGGATGTCAAAAGTCAAAATGGTCCAAGGTACCAAGTAGAGTGAGTGTGCTGGAGATGCTGTCCACCAGATCCCAAACTCCTCCTTCCTTGGTGCTGCTCTGTAGTTCTTGTCCCCTTACCAGATGCCACAACCACACAGGATCTCAGGGAAATCATGATGCAGGGTGTCCTTTACTCTGAGATCTCCCAGGGCTAACAACAGTTTGATGCCAACCCCTATTGGAGTCTCTCTCAGAGCACAAGCACCTTCTTCCTGCTCCTTCATTCCATCTTGGAATGCTCCAGCTCCAGTCCTTCCTGCTAGGTCAACCTTAATAATTAATTAATTACTACCTAATCTTAATTAATTAATTACTACCTAATCTTCCTCACAACAGTTACAATCTGCCATTCTCTTTCAGCAGCTAGCCCAATTTGATGAAAGATTTGTTCTGAATATAACAATTGCCTAGTAAGACTTCTAAATGTACCTGTGCCAGTTAATTCATCATAGGTAATATTTACATGGTGTTTTTTTGTTGATTCTAGCTTGTTCCTCACATAATTCCTGAAACAGTAACTTCCATATTATGAAATCTTTGGCATGAAGCACAGATCCAGCTAATTCATACCAAAAATCTGGTGGTAGAGATTGCTGGTTAATCTCATCTATCAGCGACATGGGGTCATGAGCTGCATTACCATACTGAATGACACTGTTCCTGAGAGCTTCAAGAGTTTGGAATTCAACATTTTTCTGCTTTTCTAAGTTTACTTCTTCATTCTCAGTATTGTCTCTAATTTCTGTTGGAGAAGCTGATTTCTCTGCTTTCTCTTCTAGGGTTAGGCTGGTTGTAACCCTGCAGTTAGTACTGAGTGGAGAAGGAGGAAGAAGAGGTGTGGGCTGAGCACTAGTCAGCTCATCAGATTCAAGGGAAGCTGCATAAGGTGGAGGAGAAATAAGCGGAGTGTCAGGAAGCCTATGGATGCTAAGAGAAACTGAGTAAGATGGTGGAGGGATAGAGTCAGCAGGAACAAATGAAAGTGGAGAGGTTAGCTTAGATAGAGGATCAGTAAGCCTAAGTGTGGAAGCAGTAAGCAAAATTGGAGAATCAGCCTTTGAAGGCTGGAGCTCAGGAGATGGCTTGAGGGGAAGGTCAAGCTGAGAGTCAGCTTGATTCTGTGAAGGAAAAGAAGTCATCAGAGGGATAGGTGGAGCAAGATAGACTGAGTTCAGGTTAGAAGGAAAGTCTAAGAGTAAGGCAGGTTGGGACAATGAATCCTGAATGGTTTCTGCCTCTAATGCTATTCTAACTACCTTCCAAGTTAGCCATACTGATGACACAACTTTAAGTCCCTTTTCTTGAGCTTTTCTTAAAGTCTGTTCAAGTTGGTCCCACTGTCGTACATTGAGTTCTCCTATTTCTGGGAACTCGGGATCACATCTCAAAATTACTTTAATCAATGCTTGAAGTTTAGCTTCTGGTACTCTGTATTCTGTGCACTAATGATTTTATCGATCGTATGTAACCAGTGTGAGAAGAAAGTTTCTGACCCATTTTCTAGTGGTCAGTGACTCACCCCAAAGTCCACTTGAGGTTCATTGACCATCCCGGGTCCTGCACTGCAATCTTCCTCTCAGGTGTCAATCCACATTGGGCGCCAAATGAAGCCGTCCAGCAGCTCCACAAAGATTTCTAGTGGGTTGGACACTCAGAAAGGGGAACCAAGGACTGAGTGAAAATGGGTAGCAGGTTAAAAACTAATGGAAAGAGAACATAAGGCGAGAATAAAGACACACAGACATAGAAAGTTTTGGCATATGGTAGACAGACAGCAAGTAAGCTCTGGTGGTCAAGAACTTCACAGTTCAGAGCTCTGATGGTCAAGAGCTTAGATGGTTTAGAGCTTCTTCCTCAACTGTCGTAGAGCTACTTTTTATTGGTGTTACAACCATATGCAGGGGGAAGGGGAGAGCCAAGTGGTCTGATAGATTAACATTATGAGGTCATCATCAGGAGATACAAACTGTAGGAACCTAAAACAATAGATAGAGCTAACATCTAGATCAGGAATCCATATGGCCTAAGGTCTTGATACAAAATGCTAATTGATTGTTTTTGGAAAAATAAGGAGCCTAAGATAACTGACCAGTCTTCCAGAGTGTAGCCTTAGGGAAGGGCTAGGAATTTGGCATGGTTGAGGTTCAGTTTAACTCAAGGTTACAGAAATCAATCATAAGCAATACAAGAGTCATTTTTGGGAACTCTTAGAATAATATCACGATTAATGTATACCTGGATTGCTACAGATAAAAATCTGAGACTCCTCTTTTGACCTCTTTTGTGATCCTTGTGATTTCTTGTTGAAAAGTATTGTGGCTTTATTGAAAAGCTTTAAGTTCCTAACAGGACCTGCATTTAAGAGGTTAACACTGTTCCCCTTTGGCCAGGAATGCAGCTGCCTGGTATAGCCAAAGCCGAACCCTTAGCAGGGGCATTTTGCCCAGATTTAAAGTAAACTAATGGGTCTCAAAAATGTTGTTTAATGCCATCAAGGCTGATAAATTGAGGGGCTTTCCGTCCTACCAAAATGCCCCAGATTTTACTTAATGGTAACAAATATAGTTGATAGTTTAGCATAGGTTTTATCTATACCTTGAAGCTTCTAAAGCTTTTATATTGTCTATGTTAAAAATACAGCTCTGTGTAGTTGTGGGAAACTATCCTTGTGCTTTTGGGTGAAAGGGATTTTGAATTTCTTATATAATAAACTTGTGACTCAATGGCACTTCAAAGAAGCAGCTATGAGTTAACAGTCAAGATCATCTGCCATCCAGGTATTTCCTTATCAACTAAGCCTTCCTTATCAGATTATTGGAGATGACAAATAGATCTCGAGAGCATGAGAAATTCCCTTGTCTCCAAAGCCCTTAGCAGCCACTCCTGTTCTTGCCAGACTGTCTGTCTGTGCTAAAGCCAGAGAGAAGCCAGCAATTCTGACAGTTGGCTGTGCCCTCTTTATTAGTTTAGTCAAAACCTCTCCCACCTTCCTTCCCTTATCTTTATTAAACAGTTTATATAACTTCCTGTTTGTTTCCTTCTCCGCAACCAACAAGGACCCAGCATTGTGTAGTTTAACCCCTGGTAGAGTTAATGGGATAGTTGCTCTCAACTGCCATTCTCTCAATCCTGTCACCACTCATTCCCAAGTTCTATCCTTTATTTATTTCTAGTGGGTGAGATTCCCTTCTGTTATTTGTGTCCTGGAAGTTAACCAATTCACTCCATCATTCCTCCTTCTCCCTCTCCTACTCCCCAGTATTTTATTTACCTGCTACACAGGTAACTCAAGTTTGCTAAAAAATACATCTTTATGATCTCTAGTGATGTCCAAGATAGTGTGTTAAAATGACAAAAGTGGGTCTGGCCACCCTAGGAACTGCCAATGGGTTCCTGAGGCTGTCTACCAGCATTTCAGCCCCCTACTGTGTGCTAGACACTGCAATGGCCACAGTGCCCCATATTAGCACTCATGCATACAAAAGGTGGTGACTTCTTTATCTGGAGGCCAGTGTGGACCCTCAGGCCAGGCCCACATACCAGTCATTGCATCCATAGAAATTATGGCCAGGGCTGTAGAAAGGGACGTATAATTAGTGGCCAAATAAATGTGGGTTCAATAAAGGAATCCAGTGGATAAATAAGTCCCAGGTGATTTGGGTAAGGTTAGGAATGGGGAAATTGGAGTAGAGAGGGAAAACCACCAGGGACACAACTGAGTCAATCACAGTGGGTCCTTATTGTTGATGAGGTGCCAGGTTTGGGAAAGGAGGAGGAACAAGGTCTGTGTTTAAAAAGGTTTTAATAATATTTTGGGGACAGGTAATGGAAGGGATCAGGTTTTCTACCTTGAAAATACTAAGGGGTCCCTCCCAAAGGTCTGAGAGGATATATCTACACTATTGTTAAGTTAACAACTATAGTGACAGGTCTAGCTGTAGTTTAGGATCTCATGTGTGTTCACAGATCTTCATAGATGTCCAGGATAACTGCCAGAAAATCCAAGTTTAGAGATGGAGCTAGGTATATTGATAATGTGTCCACCACTGAAATGTCACACCACAGCTTGACCAATCTCCAGCAAACCAGGTCTTGATAGTAGATGTCCTCTGGTAAATAGGCTCCACACACTGGAAAAAAACAACAGGTCTCCTTCCAGGAGTTCGACTGTCTTTCTTCTCCCTGGGTCTCCCACATGGAATTCCACAGTTGTCCTGTCACTCAAATCTTCCTAAACTTGTCTAAATATCCTCCTAACAGAGGATACTGGAACATGGTGCAGCATTCAAGAAAGGAAGGTAGAAGTATAGAAAGAAAGGGACTCCTCATAACAGTCACCCTCTTTCTTCCCCTCTTCTGGGAAAGAATGAGGGGAGAAATCCATGGCAGTCATCTAAACCCATCCGCAGCACCAGGGAGTCCAGCTGCTTCTTCCTGTCAGGAAGGCTTCATGCCAGGCAACCAAGAGGGGCCTCTGGACCTTCTGCTGGTGAAACAGCAAGTGGAAATCTTGTTTTCTTGTTGGGGCTGACTCTACTTTTGTTTTTGTTGTTACTGGTTGTTTTTTTTTTTTTGACTCTTACCTTCAGTTTTTTTGTTCCATGGCAGAAGAGCAAGGAAGGGATGGGTAAATGGGGTTAAGTGACTTGCCCAGGGACACAGTGAGAAAGTGCCTGAGACCACATTTGAACTCGGGACCCTTCTGCCTTCTAGGACACTGAGCCAGCTCACTTCCCCCATGGCTGACTGACCCAGAAGTGTACCAACAAGTCCTCCATCTCCCCTACTATGCCCTCTTCCCTATTCATATCCCCTTGTCTTTGGGTACCTTTCAAATGAGAAGAGAGACTTCTGTGCTTCTCCAGTTGCAGCACCTCCATTGCTTCAACAACCAGCACAGGATACACTTCGAAGGCCCTCCTGTGTCCTCTGTCTTGGCCCCTTATAAATTGTAAGCTCCTCAAGGGCAGGCCACACCCTTTTTTGACAGGGTAGAACTCTAGGCCCAGTTGGCTGTGTGCGGGAAGCCATCAAAGCCCATGATGTTTAGCAAAGCAGGTGCCAGAAGGATGGTTTTTTTCTCCCAGTTTCCCCTTGTGACTCTTTTCTCACTAGCATCCCCTTTTACTGGAACTATTGAAATCAGTATTCCTACTCAGCCCCAGGGAGACACAGAAAAACAATACAGGCTAATAACAAGGCAACCCACAGACCCTTCATAATCCCCTGAATAAACCCCTAAATAAACCTCACATTTATATGTTATGATACAGAAACTTCCCCTAAAATAATAATAATTCTCCACAATAAACTAGCAGGTACTGAGTTAATGCAAGTTTCTAAATTTCCCAGCAAGAATGTACCTGGCTTGGATTTGCTCCCAAACTCCCACTGATCAAGGAAGCAGTGAGTTACAAGGAAAACAGGGGAATGACAAATTAGCACAGAATCACTGTTATGTTGATAAAATAACAGATATTTTGAGGAAGCTGATGATTATGCCAGGGCCAGTAACCTTCAAGACACAAATACTGATTGACAGGCTTCAGTGAGAAAGGAGGGGGTTAGACACTCCTGGTTCTCAAATCCCTCCCCCTAAGCAGCTGATGTTTCAGTTGGAAAAATGGAGACTGACTGAGGTACTTCTGGTAAGTTTCTGTTGAAACTGAACTTCAATGATGTTCCCTTTTCTTTAACTTATATTCCCCACAGGTCTGAGAAGAATAAGTAGAAGCTAGTTTTTTAAATGTTGAAGGACTGAGATAGTTGATCTTAAATCTGGCAGCCGGCAGGATTCAAGCTAGATGACCAGACTTGAGCAGTGAGTATTGTAAAAGTGAAATTTGGGAGATGTCATCTAAAAGTATATATATTTTCTATGGACACGTGGAAATTGTCAAACTACATTTCCCATGGTCCAACGGGTTTCCGTTTCCAGTTCTTTGAGCGTGGGGATGCCTACATCTCCACGCAGAGAAGAGTTTAAATCTCCTGGGTTAGGGGGGAGTGGTCTCTTGGCTAGCAGGCTCGGGGAGAGATGAGAGGTAACAAAATGGAGGCGGCAGTTTTGAATTCTTACAAGCACGTGGTCTAATAACTTTATCTATCAGCATGGCTTTAATTAAAATACTAATTTATATTATTATTTCAGTCATAATTATTTTTCATATTTATAATTTTGGCAACCTTACGAAGTTTGGAAATCGAATTTTCAATTTTCCAGATAGCCTTTCAGAAATGATAGCCATGCCTGCTTTTTGGCCATCTGGCTCAGCTCTTTTGAGCACTTTTTTTTAAAAGGGAAAGTGACTTTCCTTGCCGTGCTTTTGCTAAAAGCAAGAGCACGTTTTTGCCTCCGGCGGGACTCAGCCAGCCAGTCCAGCCCAAACCACCTTGGGAGGGAGGTCAGGCCAGCCGATTCGGGCTTTTGGCTTTAAACTAAAATGCCGGAGCCCAGCCAGTGTGTCTCTGCCATTGATCTCCATTCCTGCCGTGCTACAAGCCTGCCAGCATTCCAATCCCTGTGGTCTCCACACCGCTTTTCTTGCCGCTGATGCTGCTAGTGCTGACCTTCCACTACAACCCCGAGCCCCAACAGAGAGGCCCCCCAACTGCTGCCTTTGCCGAGATCTCGATCTCCAGAGACTGCTTCAGCTCTGCCACTAAAGATTTTGGTAGTATATTCCCCTTTCTCCCTATTTCTAGCCTTCCACGTGTTTCTCTAAAGACCTAAGTTAGGCAACCCACACAGACTCTACACGTGGGTATTTTCCTGAGCTTTTCTCCACTAACCCCGAGCCCACGTGGACGCTAGCGTCTGGACCTAGCAACTAGCGTTTACCCTTAATGGGCCCGAATGGCCTATTCAGACTTGCTTGTGATTAAAAACTGAACTTGGGAAGAAATATTCACCCCCATACCTGCTCAGAACTTTGAACTTTAAAAAACCCCTTAAACTCAGCAGAACTCAATCAAAAGAACCTTAAATTGAAACCAGGGGTGAACTTTTAAACCTCGGAACTGAATGAGTTTTATTTCTGTTTTTTTTTTCTTTTAAAGTTTTTATTGATATTTGTTGTTACATTACCCAATTACTACCCCTCTCCCTTCAATGAGAGCCACACCATATAACAAAGACTGCTTTTTTAAAGGAAAAAAAATCTCTAACAAAACTAGTAAACAAAGGATTATAGGGTTTTGTTTCCTTATCAGATTTGTAACTTTTGTTTTATTGGATTATTTGATTCATTTATATGTAAAGTTATAAGAATTAGGCTTAGAGTTTTTTCCTGTCTCTAATATGGCTTTCTTTGAATTAGGCTTAAAAAACATCTTTTTTCTTATGTTATTTTTGCTTAATCTACTTTAAGGCAAACCTATTTTCATAGGCTCTCTTTATCCTTAAATTCCTCTCTCCATTCTTCAATTGATAAATGGTCAAAGTTTTCAGAAGAAATTGAAGCTATCAATAATCATATAAAAATGTTCTAAATTACTACTGATTAGAGAAATGCTAATTAAAACAACTCTGAAGTAACACTTCACACCTATCAGATTGGCTAAAGTGACAGAAAAGGAAAATAACAAATGTGTAAGGAAAAAGAGGGAAACTAATGCTTTGTTAGTGGAGTTTTAAACTGGTCTGGCCATTCTATAGAAAAATTTGGAACTGTGCCCAAAGGGTTATAAAACTGCATACTCTGACCCAGCAGTTCCACTACTGGGTTTGCATTCTAGAGATCAAAGGAATAGGACCCATTTGTACAAAAATAGTTATAGTAGCTCTTTTTGTGGTGGTAAATAATTGGAAATTGAGGAGATGCCCATCAGTTGGGGAGTGTCTGAATAAATTGTGGTATATGACTGTGATGGGATACTATTGTGCTATAAGAAATGATGAGCTGGACAGTTTCAGAAAAACCTGGGAAGTCTTACATGAACTCACACTAAGTAATAAGAGAACTGGGAGGACCATGTATACAGTTAACAGCAATATTGTACAATGCTCAACTGTGAATGATTAAGCTATTCTCAACAATACAATGATCCAAGACAATTCCAAAGGATTCATGATGAAAAATGTTATTTACCTTCAGAGAGAGAAGTGATGTACTCTGAGGGCAGATCAGAGGATAGTGTTTTTAATTTTCATTATTTTTCTTGCCTCTCTCTTCCCTCAACGTGGCTAACATAGAAATGTTTTGTATGACTGCACCTGTATATGAGTATCCTATTGCTTACTTTCTCTATGGGTGGGGGAAGGGTTGGAGAGATGGAGACAATCCAGAATGCAAAATGATACTTTTTAAAAATGCTGCAAATTAATAAATAAATAATAAATAAATAAATATAAAGTTCCTTCATTTTCTCCACCCCTTTCTAGCACACTTTCCCCTAGTTTTCCTTTTTCATTCTTCCTTTTACCTAGTTAACTTAATTTTCCATTTTTTCTTTCTCCATTAATTGATTAAAATCCTCTCTTCTTCTTCTCCCCTTCAACATATTTATATATAGTCTATCTTTTTCTAAAAAGGATTTATTTTATTCTCTTCTGTCTATTCTAAACATTTATTCTCTCTCCCTTCTGGTCCTTCATTTTTTCTTTAGTTTGTGTTCCTTATAGAATTAAAGCCTTTTCTCTTTTGTTTCTTTGGATAGATTTGCTAAGGCAGATTCAAGTTTTTCAATTCTATCAATTATTTCTCCTGTATAAGCCATGCATTCTGCTTTGAAGATTCTTATTTCTCTCTTGTACCACTCGGGAACATCTTGCTGTGAATCCATACTCTCTTGGGAATCCAAAGTTTTTGCTGCCTCATCACGTGTTGCTTCATTTTTCTTTGTCTTGTTATGTTTACTCAGAGATTTCTGGGCTTGCTTAGACTCCCTGGAGGCCATCTTCCCTTCTGTTATTAACAACTAACCTGTTGATTTATTTGCTTACACTCAACTTTTTTTTCTTTCTTTTATTCTCCTATCATACAGTTTCTGATTCTTTTTCCTGGGATAGCAAATACCCTGAAGGCTGGGACTTAAAGGTGTCTCTGATTCTTCCCACACAGGGGAATTCACTAGCACAAAGTGCCTTCAGTCCTTGCATAAAATACTTTCACAGTAAGGGTAGAACTGGTCCCAGCTAGATTCTAGCTTCCTTTCCTGCAGTCTTGGTACAGTATCCCACACACTGGCATTCTGCTCTAGAGTTCTTCAGTTCAATGGCTGAGTTGCCTCAGGTGACCAGCTTCTGATTTCCTATTTTTTCACCTCCTCTGGTCATTAATCAACAGTCTCTCACAATGCTGTATCACCACAGGATGTCGAACCTGGAAGCAGGTCTCAGTGCTACTTGGGAAAAGCCAATTTCATTTCATTTATACTGTTGTGGTCACCAAGAACGTTCTTTTGGTCACCGTTTCTTCGGCAGTGACCTTGGGCAAATGCAACTCACTTTTCGGGTCTCCATTTCCTCATCGGTTAAACAAGGGGCAACCTGCCCGCTCTGAGGCTATCCACCCCTCAAGCCCACCTCTTCGTTTCAATCTACAACCCTTCGGGGGTTGGTAACCTAAGTTCCAGCTATGCCAGCGGTGTGTGACCTTGGGGAAGTCATTGCTTTCTGGGCCTCATCTGGAAAAGGTGGGGGTTGCCCGAGAGGAGAGTCGCCTCCGAAATCCTGGATTCCTCCCACATACCCCGTGACATACGTCCTTTTAATCCCCCAACTGGGTGGCTGTCACTCACCCCTCGCGGAGGGTTGCAGAGCTGCTAGGCCCGACGCTCTGCTTCGGGAGGGATGAGTGGTTGCTTGAATCCCCTCAGGGCTCGGAGCTCCAGTGAAGCCGCTCGTTCTCTCTTCCCCACCGTAGAGACGTCTCTTATTTCTGTTTTAAAAAGACTGTATCTTACTGTATTTTGCTAATTAGTTTTGTAAATTAATCTTATTTCGTTGATTTTCCTGTTGCACTGAATCATTTTAAGTTAATGTAGTTTGTGGCTGCTAGATTAATTCTGTTATGATTTTATTGTAACTCCCAAATAATGAGAGAAATCTATTAGAACTGGTAAGAGGTTTTGACCAGCTTGTTACTCTAATACTCACATTATATTTCCTACACATTTTTAATGTTGTAACTTGCCTTATATATACTGGCCTTATAGAGCACATGTTCTTTTAAAATTTACTCTGTCTTGGTAAAGAACCTTGAAAGTTTCCATGCTTTGAATATTTCCTTGTAATTTTACAAGAGATCTTTTTAACTTTTACTTTAAATCCTTAAGAATTGTTGTCTTAAAGGATAAGCTTTTATATATTTTATTATAAGAGAAATTATTGCCTTAAATGGGTAGAAGCATTTCCTACTCAGGATTTTTTAAAACAGGAAGCCAAGGAGCTCCTGTATATTCTTATCTGAGGATAATTATATCAGAAGGTTTCTTTTTTTAAATATCACATTTTGCTATGGAAGCAATAACAGGGTTTGTTGAGAAACTCTTAGCCAAGATTAAAAGTTGTAACAAGTAAATGATTTTAAACATCATTGTTTTAAAATGTGCTATTGGAAATCATGGTACTCTATTTGAATGTGCATTGTGAATCTGCTATTTGTAAGATCCATTTACACTCACAGAATGAAAACCTCATTTTTGGGTAACATACCCTTCTAGTTCTAAGCTTTATATATATTTTTGATTTTTTAAAACTTTTTTTAATGAGAGCAATTGATTTTCCCCTTTTCTCATCTTGTACTGGAAGTACATATATAATCATTATTTATCCTTTTTCTGATTCTACAGCAAATACCTGAGCCTATAGGACTGTGAATTAAATGCCTCTCTGATTCCAAAAGGGAATATGAAAGCTGTTAATAGTGCTAAAGAAAGCACATGGTCAGAGACTTGACTGACTAAGATCTGCATAATTGCAGGAGTTCTATGCCAATACTTTAGGGCTTGGAAATTGGGGTTTGAGTCCTGGAGTCCCAGTCTTTTCTAAAACTTTAGAGGACGTGGGACCCCTCGACTTAGATTCCTAGAAAGCACCTAAGATTGGTATTTTATTTGGCTCAGTTCCCTAAAAAAGCTGATGATAAGTCAGATCAGAGAGAGACATTTTCCTTAAGTCCTGGCCCTGTATGGGTAATTGCAAACTGCTGAATTCACTTTAATTAGACCTTCATTCAAAGGTCTAAGTTTATTTTCCCCAGATTTTGCACATTTTACATTTCATTCACAATTTTTTCTTCTTTTTTCTTGAATTTTCTTCTTTGTATTTTGCCATCCTTAGCTGACCTGAGGTACCCTTTTTTAGAAAAAAGGTGTGTTTAAGATTTACCTCACGGGGATATCTGTTAAGTTTTTTAAAATTCGATAATGTAAAAATATATGTATATTTAACTCTTTTAGGAGTAATTTCACGGGGAATTGTATAAAATCTTAGAAGAAAATGTATGTTTTGTAATCTATAATGTAAAGTTTAAATTCTTTTGAGAATAATTTCAGGATAAGGATCCTACCATCTCCCCAGAATCCAGACGACGAACCTGTTTTGGTGAAGACACCACAAAGATGTCTGAAAAGCCTTCACTGTACCATAAAGACCAAATTTGAACTTTGGGGTGCAGTTGATTGAACTATGGGGAGTTGAAATTGAGTTGTATGTATTGTTTTAATTGTACACTGTTATACCAATAGAGGACTGCCCCCGAATTGGTTTTTTGTCAATGCGGCTAATTTTAACCATTTGTTCATCTATTTCTTTTATCCCCAAATTCCTGAAAATTTTAGAAGTTGTCTATTTTTACAGGTCCAGCGAAGAAAAAGGACTAACCTTTTTTTTTGCCGGACCTCACGGGGAATTGTAAAAGTGAAATTTGGGAGATGTCATCTTTAAGTATATATATGTATTTTCTATGGACATTATCAAACTACATTTCCCGTGGTCCAACGGGTTTCTGGTTCCAGTTCTTTGGGCATGGGGACACCTACGTCTCCACGCAGGGAAGAGTTTATAATCTCCTGGGTTAGGAGGGAGTGGTCTCTTGGCCAGCAGACTGAGGAAGAGGTAATAATGACTGGAGTGGCAATTTTGAATTCTTTTAAGCGCGTGGTCTAATAACTTTATCTATCAGCATGGCTTTAATTAAAATACTAATATATAGTATTATAGCAGCCTTTATCATTTTATATCCTAATACCCCTCCCCCCATATCATCTTAGACATTTAGTACTCTAACCTCTCCTTATTACTAATTCTTCTAATTACTATAATACTGAGTACAATTTTTTAGAATTACACATAACATTTCTCCACATAGAAATACAAATAATTTGATCTTATTGAAGCCCTCGAAGAAGGCAATTTAAAGATAAGAGTTTTCTTTCTCTCACCTCTGTTTCTTATTTACCTTTTCATGCTTCTTTTGGTTTTTGTGGTTGGATACCAAACTTTCTATTTAGTCCTGGCCTTTTCTGTGCAAATACTTGGAAATCTTCTATCTTGTTGAATGTCCATACTTTCCCCTGGAAGTATATAGCCATTTTTGATAGGTATGTGATCCTTGGTTGTAGACCCAATTCTCTTGCCTTTCTGAATATCATGTTCCAAGCCTTGCAGTCTTGTAGTGTGGAGGCTGACAGATCCTGTGTAATCCTGATTGCTGCCCCTTGACATCTGAATTGTCTCTTTCTGGCTTCTTGTAATATTTTCTCCTTATCTTGGAAGCTTTTGAATTTGGCTATTACATTCCTGGGGGTTGTCTTCTGAGGATTTAGTGTAGAGGGTGATCTATGGATTCTTTCAATGTCTATTTTGCCCTCTTGTTCTAGGACATTGGGGCAGTTTTGTTAGATAATGTCTTACAATATGATATCTAGATTTCTGTTTATCTGATTTATTCCAGAAGACCAATACTTCTCAAGTTGTCTCTTCTAGACCTATTTTCTTGATCTATTATCTTCTCATTGAGATATTTCATGTTTCCTTCTATTTTGTCAGTCTTTTGACTTTGCTTTATTAATTCTTGCTGTCTTGTGAGATCATTGGCTTCTATTTGCCCAATTCTAGCCTTTAAAGACTGGTTTTCAGCTATAATCTTTTGGTTTTTCACTTCAATCTGGTCTATCTGGCTCTTCAAGGCTTCCAGTTGGTCATTTCGGGTTTTCAATTTGCTTATCATTTCATTTGATTTCTGACCCTGACTTTCCAATTGTGAAATTCTGCCTTTTAAACTGTTATTTTCTTTTTGAACTATTTCCACTTTTCTTGCCAGATCTCTTCCATCTTTCTCATGATCTCAGATTTGAACTCTTCAAGGGCTTTTGACCAATTTTCATTTTTTGGGGAAGGTTTGGATGTCTTTAATTGTTTGTCCTCCTCTGTTTTCTGCTTTTTTCTGTGCAAAAGTTATCAAGTGTTAGAGCTTTTTTCTTGGCCTTCTTGTTGTTTATTTCTTGGGCCTTGCTTGGCATCATTATGCTTTCTCAGCCAGAAGTCTGAGTAAGGCAAGCACATTCTCTTTGTATGAAGTTAGGGAGTAGTTTTTGCCTGAGGCTACTTTGTGACTCTCCTGGCTTCCACTGTCTGCTAGGCCTTTGCTGTCTGCAACCCCACTCAGCCTCACTCCTGCACCCAAGGTCTGCTCTCCCCAGCCTCCTGGGGTCTCTGGTCTATCTGTTTTCAAGGCCAAGCCCCTGTGGTCCTAGCCAGCTGCCCAGAGCCTGGAAATTGGCCCACGCTTGCTCCTCCACTTGAGGTTTTACCCCCAAGTCTCAGTATGCTGCCGCTGCCTCTCTCAGCCCCACTCCTCTGTCCAGGGTCTACACCCTCTAGCCTGCTGGGATCTCAGGTCTTGCTGATCTCAGGGGCAAGCTCCTAGTGGTGCCAGTTAGCTGCCAAGGAGCTAGATTTTGTGCTCCTGCTCACTATAACTTTGGTGTGCAGCCTCTGCCTCTGGTACTGTGGGTGGGGTAGGGGAGGGTTGATCAGCTTATGTTTTGGTGCGAGCTATTTTCCACTCCTTATAGCATGAAAGTGCTTAAATCCCATGTACCTTCGATACTATGCCCCATTGTGGGGTCCCTTCTTTCATCTGGATTTGGTTTTTTTGTCCTTTGGAGGTATGCTATATTGGTCAGTTAGGAGAGAAAGTTGCCCTGCTTCTACTCTGCAGCCATCTTAACCTGGAAGTCCCCAGAATACTGATTTATTAAGTGATGCATACCAACTGCACAATAAATTGGAACCAAGCCTCCCCAGATTGGCACTGGACCCTGAATACAGAGGGAGATAGATTTAGATGCATTAAAAGCAGACAAGAAACAGGATATCAAGCAGCAGGATATTAGGCAATCTGGTTAGAGGAAAGATTAGGGACTTTGAGTTAGAATAGTTCTAATTCCCTGAAATCTGAAAAAAGAGGTGCCTCATTCCCCTTCTCCACACCCACCATCACCCAAATGTTTATATTCAATCAAACGAACAAGGAAATAGGAACTAGTTGACTAGTATGGGGCAGATTTTCAGATTGGACATGTGGGCTGTGTGAGATGTATAATTGTAAGAAAAGACCTTGCATCAGTCTTTGGGTCTCTTGCTCTCTGGTCAGCATCACCCAGGTCCTTAGTTAAGGGTCTCTAAGTGGAAGTGGTCCAGCTTTGTGCAACTCTGCCTCACTTAAATCCAATTTATGTGGAAGTCAAAGACATCACCTGTTGATATCATTTTGGTCCTCCTGTGTACAAGGGATAACAACCAACCAACCAAGGTGTTCTAGCTTTCCAGCCATGCAGGGCTACATTCAAAAAAATGCCAAAAAGTTCTGAGTGTTAGATTAAACTAAATAACTGCAGTTTCTTAATTTCCATAAAGTTTATTAATAATCACTTGAAATAGAGAAAGCAGATAGGCATAGATTTCAAGTCTCTTTTCTACTCTAAGTGTAAATCATCCCACACGATTCTCCATCCCTCTCCCCTGCCACATTCAGGGAATCAGAGACCAGCGGGGTAACACCCATACCTTTTTATTCATATTCATGGACAAAGCTCTGGCATGCAAAATGGGATGAACTAGGTCAGCAATCTAGGAAGGGGACAAAAATACTTATAGCCATACTCTTTGTGGTGGCAAAAAATTGGAAAATGAGGGGGTGTCCCTCGATTGGGGAATGGCTGAACAAAGTGTGATATCTGATGGGGAGGGAATACTATTGTGCTGAAAGGAATGATGAACTAGAGGAATTCCATGTGAACTGGAAAGACCTCCAGGAAGTGATGCAAAGAGAAAGGAGCAGAACCAGGAGAACATTCCCGAGGGACATGTGAGAAAGATGTTCTCCACATTCAGAGAAAGAACTGTGGGAGTGGAAACGCAGAAGAAAAACATGATTCATCACTTGTTTATATGGGTAGAGGATGTGGGGGTTGGGTTGTAAAAGATTGCTTTATTACAAAAATGAATACTATGGGAATAGTTATTTGTCCAAATTGATTTATCATGTCTGGATAATCTGATAAGGATGGCTTAGTTGATAAGAAAGAAGCTGGACATGGGAGATCTTTCTGTTAGCTCATGGCTGCTGCTGCTAAGTGCCATTGAGTCACAAATTTATTATATGAAAATTCAAAATTCCTTTCAACTTACAACTTAGACAATACAAAGAAGCTTCAGAAGCTTCAAGGTGCAGATAAGAACCTATGCTAAACTTTCAGCTATTTTGTTACCAGCAAGCTAAATCTGGGACTATTTTGGTAGGACGGGAAGCCCCTGAATTTTTTGGCCTTGATTACTTTTGAGACCAAGTAGTTTATTCTAAGTCTGGGACTATTTCTCTCGGAGGTGAAACACCCTTGCTAAACTAAGGTTTTGACCTTGGTTTGCCAAGCAGCTGCATTTCTGACCAAAGGGGAGAATGTTAACCTCTTGACTGTTGGTTTGCTAAGAACTTAAAGTTTTCCAGTAAGGCTATATTGCTTTCTAATAAGAAAAGGTGTGGATCATAAAAGGGTGCAAAAGAAGAATTTCAGATTTTTATCTTAGATTGCCCAACCTGTCTGGCTCTGACTAGCAGAGTAGCTTTTGATGGGGTCCAGATAAAAATATTTATTTGAGACTCTGTTTCTCTTATTGACCTCCCACATATTCACCATTTTTGTTTAAATTGAAGAGGGCATCCACCTGTTGGGCTGTGTGAATCTCTCTTACAAGAGCCAAGGGAAGCTGGTTTCCTAGGAGGCTCTTGTAAGCATAATTAACTTTTAAGGGGATAAAATTTGGGGACAAATGAAAAGAGGACAAAACCAATGATCCAATGATTGCTAGGCTTATTGACAAAAAGCCAATTAGGGGTCAGTCCCCTTTGGCATGACTACATTCAAAACAAATGCATTCAACTCCCCATAGTTCAATCAACTGCACCCCAAAGTTCATTTTGGATCTCCTTGATGCAGTGTAGGTTTCTGCAGGCATCTTCATGGTGTCTTCTCCAAACAGATTCATTGTCTGGATTCTGGGGAGATGGCAAATTTCTTATCCTGAAGTTACTCTCAAAAGAATTTAAACTTTACATTATAGATTATAAAACATATGTTCTTCCTGGAAGAGGGTTAAGGCTAACATCCAGATCAGCTAAGAATACATGGCTGAGTTTTGGGGTTGTGTGAATCAATTGGCAAAAGAAATTTAAAAAATTTTAAAAATCCAAATAAAAGAGAGAAAAATTAATTTGTGAATGAAATGCAAAATATCAAAGTCTTATGTGCAAAAATGTAGGGGAAAATAAACTTATAGCAGGTCCTTGAATCAAGGCTCAAGTAAACTGATTTAAGCAATTTTGTAAATTTTGTAATTACCCATTTAGTAGCCAAAACTATAGAAAGTTGCCAAACTTATTAGAGAAAGAAAAAGACCAAATTTTTTTTTGTGAGAAAGGGAAGTGTCTTTCCCTGGTCTGATTTGCTTTCACTTCTCAGGGATAGAGTGATCCATGATGATGGTCAAAATTTGGTACTTGACTAGGATGAAGCTCAGGGAAGTTTGACCTCTAACATATGTCAGAACCCCAAACCCCAATCGCTAAGTTCAAGTCTTTCAGTACTGGCATGAGAAAGCTCTGTCAATCCTTCCTGGATTGGTACAGTCTTTTTTGACCTTGTGATGGTAGGTACTGTGCAGTTTCTCACCAATCCCAATGGACTGGGTGGTCTCCTTGACCTTGTGGCTCTTTTGTTCCCTTCTCTTGGAATCACACAGAATCATTAATCATAGTACTATAATATTTACCAATTCGTGGAAGGTTTCCATAGACTAAATCTTTGTGGGTATGCATTAATATTAAACTTGTATTACTGTAAAATCAAAAAGGATTAATATTTATTATATGTACTTTGAGTATAAGAAATGAGAAAAAGGAAAAAAGTCAATTATTGTATAAAAATTAAAAGGAAAAGCAATAAGAAAATTAAAAATTCAGGGGAAAATACAATGTTTTTTAAGTAAAAGAATGTTTTAAAAATCAAAATTACACATATATCTTAGATTTAGTGAAAGGTCTTTTATCCAAAAATTAGATCGATTTCCTGTATGAATAAAACAAAACCTCGACCCCCATAGGTATTGAGTGATAACACATGTATAACCCAGTGCAATTGCTTGTCAACTCCGGGAGGGAAGAGGGAGAGAACAGGAATCATGTAACCATGGAAAAATAAATTTTTAAAAAAGCAAATGAATAAATGCTCATTGACTGATGGATGAGAGTGTGGGTGGAAAGTCATATGCAGGAAGTCTGGATGGCTCTAATTAGAGTGATGATAAATTGCTCTGGAAACACTAACGCTCTGTAAATGGTAGCTATTGTTAGGAAATAGATGGTGCAAGGCAGCCCTATTGCCCCATTTGAAAAGAAACTGAGGCCCAGAGGTATTAGCTACTGGGTGTGATTTGGGCATAAAATATGGACCCAGGAGTCCAGAGGCTCCCTACCCCAAGATCTGGTTGGATGTAGAAATATGGAGGCCTTTTTATCTGACTCCCAGAGGGAGGGGGTGAAACTGGAGTAAAGAATCCTAAAAACACTTTAATGTGCTGGAGAAGGGCCAGGGCTTATTAGCACAGACTTTTGGAGGGGTGGGGAGTTCATTGGTTTCCTCATGGGGTCTGCACCAGACTTTCCCTCTAGGACTGCAATAGGCCCTCCTGGGTATCTCAGCCCCACAGGATCCCTCGACTGCCGAGGCACCTCATTAGTAACTTGGTGCTAATTAGATGAAGGCCTTGGCTGCTCATTAGCACAGCTAGATAGCTTTGAAGCCCCAGGGGTAGTAGAGGAAGCTAGGGAGCAGAACTGCTTCTTTACTCTCAAAGATTTTGTAAAGTTCTAAAATTAATATTCTATGTCTCCAAAGTATGACATTTATAAGGATTTGTTAACATAAAATTATATAGCTAGAGAAACGTGGGGAAATAGTCGCTACTCACCCCACATGGCCACAAACCTCCCTTAGCACACCCCAGCACCACTCACCACACCAAAGTCCATGCCAAGAAGCAATGCGTGACTACACAAACCCAATTTAAATATAGCCCCCAAAAACTGACGCACAAATACGCAAAGCTTAAGGAATTGTGGGTATGGCAAAAGGGAGTTTGAGTAATGTAGTTTCAGGGGGTACAAGGTCTTCCAACTTTTACATTCCCCGCTGTGATCTTTTGGGAGGCCAGTCTCCCCAGTGGATCATGAAAACATAATCAAATGAAAATTTACAATAATCCAGAGATAAAAGGGAAATAAAAGGGAGAAAGAACAAAACTAATGTTCAGTGCATTGACAAAAGGCCATTTAGGGGGAATTCCCTTTCTGGCATAAAAGTGTCCATTCAAAATAAATACATTCAACCCCCCAAAGTTCAAATTCGCCACGTCTCAAAGTTCACTCTGGATCTTCTGGTGCAGTGTGTGGTCTTTGCAGGCAGCTTCATGGTGCTTTCTGGATTCTGGGAGGTAGTCTTCTGTTCTAAATTAGGGTCAAATTAAAGTCCAAATTCACAGCAATAACATAGTCCCCCCTGAGGAGAATAACTTTACATTTCCCCCCTGAGGAAAATACAGGGATACACATGGGAATCACACAGAATACGTGGTCAAGGTATAAGGTATATGAATCAATTATCAAAAATGTCAAAAAGTGCAAAGAGGATTTCCGGGTTAAGATGGTGGCAGAGTAAGAAGCAGCTCTTAACCTCTCCTGACCAAAACACACAAAACTCCTCAAGGGGACATAAAAACAAGTCCAGACGAATGGAGGAACCCCACAACAGGGCACAGCGTGGAAGGTACGTGGAATCGAGACATTTCCAGGCTATAAAGGGCTCTCACTAAATCGCGGGCTGAGCAACCGCCCCACCCCCACCCCCTCCACACACAAGATCTAGAGCTCCGAAGCCAGCTAAAAAGAAATAGAGCAAGTTTGGGGCACCCATCGAGTCATTGGCAGCTCCGGGGCCTGTTCCTGAGAGCAGCAAGACTTAGGACCCCATTAAGCCAAAGAAAGCAGGCGAAATCTGAGCGCGGGAGCAGGACGCAGGGCGCACAGTGCAGGCTGAGCAGAACGCAGGCACTGCGAAGGCGTGGGTGGAGGCAGACACAGCCAGGAACTAAAGCCTAAGTGGGGAACCAGTGCAGACGGGTATACGACTATGGAAGCAGCGCCCTGAGACTTGTAAAGAAACCTCCAGCAGAGGACAGACACTGAGCGCGAGGATAAATCTGAGAAGCTGCTGGGGTAATGATGGCTACTCAGCCTCAGGGAGTTCAGAAGAGAAAGAATAACAACAAGAAAAAGAAGTCTTTAACACTCCACAGCTTTTACACAGAGAAAATCCAGACAACCGAGCAAACAGAGGAGGAGAACAAACAAGCATCTGGACCCTCCTCAAATAACGAAAACTCCTCACAAGCTATGGAAGAGTTCAAAACTGAGATTTTGAGGAAAATGGAAGAGATCTGGCAAGAAAATAACTGTTTAAAAGGTAGAATCATGCAATTGGAAAGTGAGGCTCAGAAACCAAATGAACTGATAAGCAAATTGAACTCCAGAAATGACCAGATTGAAAAGGAATACCAGAAGATTATGGCCGAAAACCAGAAGATTATGGCCGAAAACCGAAAGATTATAGCCAAAAACCAATCCCTAAAGGCTAGAATTGAGCAAGTAGAAACTAATGATCTCTCAAGACAACAAGAACAAATAAAACAAAGCCAAAAGACTGAAAAAATAGAAGGAAACATGAAATATCTCAATGAGAGAGTGACAGACCAAGAAAACCGGTCTAGAAGAGACAATTTGAGAATAATTGGTCTTCCAGAAAAACCAGAAATTAATAGAAACCTGGACTCCATACTAACAGAAATAATTCAGCAAAATTGCCCTGAAGTCCTAGAAGAGGGCAACATAGACATTGAAAGGATCCATAGAACACCTGCGGTATTTGATCAAGAAAGGAAAACACCAAGAAATATCATTGCAAAATTCAAGAGTTTCCAAGCAAAAGAAAAAATCTTACAAGAAGCCAGAAAGAAACAATTCAAATATCAAGGAGCACCAATCAGGATCACACAGGATCTGGCAGCCTC
>NC_058130.1:799868118-799885861 GCF_016433145.1 Gracilinanus agilis | reverse complement strand
CCTGCATTCAAAAGGTTTCTCTCCTGTGTGAATTCTCTGATGTACAGTAAGATAGGAGCTCTGACTGAATGTCCTTCCACACTGCTTGCATCCATAAGGTTTCTCCCCAGTGTGGATGCTCTGATGTGCAGCAAGACTGGAGCTGTGAGTGAATGTCTTTCCACATTGCTTGCATTCATATGGTTTCTCCCCAGTGTGGATTCTCTGATGTACAGCAAGATAGGATCTCTGACTGAAAAACTTTCCACATTGGTTGCATTCATAAGGTTTCTCCCCAGTGTGGATTCTCTGATGTTTAGCAAGATTGGACTTATTTGTGAATGTCTTTCCACATTGCTTGCATTCATAAGGTCTCTCCCCACTATGCATTCTCTCATGTTCAATATGGGATGAATGTTGAGGTGCAACACAGAATTCTCTGAAAGCAAAATTATCGGGCCCATCACTCATGAATCTTTGTAGGTCCATTTTTTCCACAGAAGGGCTCATCTCTGTTGGATTCATCTTCATTTCAGGTTTGCTCTCTCCTTCTAAAAGAAACAGTAAAACATACATATATAGTGACATGTACACTATCAGAACATAAATTGCTTTATATCCTATTTCCTCAGGAAAGAAGAAAAATCCTCCAATGTAAATGGGCATAATCCATCCTTTGAAAATGCCATTGCCTCAAAGCTAAAAAACAATTTAAATAACAAAGAGCTTCCCATGTGATCTCATTGGCTCTTCATAACAAATCTGGGATTTTGAACAGGTTAGCTTTATTATATTCCTAACTCAGACCATGACCTCAGAAATGCTGAATGAATGACAACACAAAATCCTGGCAGCTGAGAACAAATCTTGTGACTGGGCATTCTCTGTCCATAGTACTAGACTATTCACTTTCAATCTTTTGGATTTATTTTAATTGTCTACATTCAATCCTCTCTTCAGAGGTATGACACTATTGGATACATTTAGACTAAATATTCCTATTATTTCATCACCTAGCTTTTCTGAAAGCATTATGTAATTCCCTTTGTGATTGCTTCTGACCTTATTTTTTTTTCCGGTATCTGAGATCAGAACTTGCTAGGTCTTTTAAGCCTGGGCAAGTCACGGGAGCTCTGTTGGTCTCAAGATCCTCAATGATAACATGGACATATTGATATCAAGAGACTCCTAGGATTCCTATGAGTATCTAATGCAATAATATTTATAAAGTGTATAACACATATTAGGGACCATATGCAATTGGTGATGTTCATTTTTATCATTAGAATTTGGATTACTTTCTTCTTTGATTGCTTTTCTCCTTAAATTGCCATTCTCTTAACTCCTCGAATTCTTGATTTCCCTGTTGAATTAAATGCATTTCCATTCCCAAACACACCTTTCTCCCTGGATCATCTCAGAATGAGATTCAGGATCTGTTGCATCTTTCTAAAACACCTCCATGTCTGGGTTCAACTTTGTGAGCTTCAGGACGGCCCACAATGGTGTTTCCCTTCCTTTGTATACTCAGGGCTTAGCATAGTTCCTAGAACATCTTTATTATTTAATATATTTTCTAAGTGGGCCCACCACTTATGTCAGGCCCAACTTCTACTAGGATCCTTGCATTCTGGTCTCTCGCCTGGAAGGCAAATGCATGCTCTGGCCTCAGCCAAGTTTCTGTTTCTCTCTTGCCCTTCTCAGCAGTCAACAGTAACTTCCTTGGAACTAGAGTAGACCCAATCCTGAGATCTCAGAGGCTTCTCTCTAGGCTCTCATTTCCCTAAAGTGAGGTGCTGTGGTCACCTGATTGTCCAAGAACAGGAAAAAGACTGAGCCCCAGAGACTAGGAAAGGGTCTGAAAATTATGATAATGGGAAAGCTTAGCCTTGGATTACTTCCAAGGAAAGCATTAGTCTTCACTCCAACTCATGGGCTGCATGTCAATTGAAAGAAAATCAGGAAACCAGCTACCTGGCTCCATTCTACATTGAGGCTACCTGACCTCAGCTGGGTCTTCAGGTGGCAAGGCAATACTGTGACGTCTCCCTCATGGATTCCCTTTGCCACACACCACAGCAGCCTTCCAAATATTTCCCTAATCTCCAGCTCTCCCTCATGGTTGCCTCGAACCCCCTGCCTCACCTTCTGAGCTAAGAGCTTGGCCTCATATTTCACTGAATAAAAGCTGAACCCCTCTGCAGAGCTCTCTTATCCTCCACATTTCACCTAGCTCAGCTGCTTCCTTTTTCCTCTCTGGCCTCAGGAACAGAGGAAAAGGATATTCTTCTCCTAGCTAAAGAAAATCTCTTTCCATGGGCAAAGAAGCCCATCCCATCCCTCATCTAAGCCCCTCTATTCCTCCCTGCAGGGCCTCCATTGTTCTTTCTTCTTTAGCCTTTCCCACACTAATAAGCTAACGACTCTTCCTCTAGAAACCAATAAACCATTTCTCCCCAATGCTCCAAGCACTCTCATTTGACCTCTTCCTCTCCATGAGGTACTGTCCAACATCTGTCCTTGGGTTCAGGGCTAAACTGCTTGACATGGCCATTTGCAATGAGTTGTGCCAGTGCCTGTCCCTTGTTTCCTCTGCTATACTTTCCCCCAGAATCCTCAGTCTGGCTCTCCTGATGCCCCAGGCCACCTCCCCACATTAGACCACTCCAGTGCTCCTTCCCTTCAGAGCTTTCCCACTCGTGATTGGCTGCCCTGTAGTGCATGTTGCTATCTACTCCAGCAGAGGGTGAGCTCCATGAGGGCAGGGGATATCCACTGCAGCCCTTTATTTCCCACATAACTTAGTGCAGGACCCACCACAGAGCAAGCATTCATACAAGTTTCTGGATACTAAAGGTCTCAGAGGGGATAAGCTCAGCCCTTCTGGCCTCTGAAGGAGACTTCCAGGCCCTTCAGTTCCCAAAACTCACTTCTTAAAGGGTCACAGACTGATCCCCTGAAGGGAGCTGACAGGAAATGGAGTCCAACAGTCTCATTTTACAGATGGGGAAACTGAGGCCCAGGGAATCAGTAACTTGGCCAGGGAGTTCCTCTAAAACTTCTGAAAAAGAATTCCAAGTTGGGTCCTCCTGCCCCTAAATCTAGCCCTGGCTTCACCAGAGCACCCAGAAGTCTCTGGTCACTCAGGCTCTCCCACATCACTTTTCCTCTCCCTCACCTGGGCAGCAGCTCCTTAGGCCTTCTTGCTCCAGCACCCATGTGGCTTCCTTCTGCTTCAAGTAAGAGATCACATCTTCTGGGGGAGCTAGAAGGCCTGGGCATGGGGAATCAGTAACGGAGGAAAATGGAGAGAAGCTTGTCACTTCAGGGACCTTAGGGAAAGGTTGGGGAGTCTAGTGACTCAACTCAGACTCTATCCATGGGGTTCCCACAGGAGTATGCCTCACCCCTAAGTGTCGGTAATACAGGAGCCAAGGGTAGGATGTGCCCTTTACCCTACATGGGGACCTGGAATGGGCAACAGCCACCACCCCCCATCCTGTTCTGGTCCATTTTAGCATAAAGTGAAAACTCCCACATTGGGTCCGAGGGTCAATGTTCTGGGTCAGTCTGAAGCCTCAAGACACAAAGACCTCAAGAGATCAGATTTTGTCCAATTACCCTGCCTGCTCCTCCCTCCCTGACATCTCTCTGAGCCTCATGGACTCTCCTCTGGGGGAGCCTCTGCCTCCTCTCCTGGGGAATTCAACAATCCTTGTTTGGCCCAATGCTTTCTCAGCCAGTCCATTCATCTGGACAATCACAAAGGGCAAGCAGGGCCTGTAGGTTTACAGGGCATCCTGGAGGAGCAACTCCCCAACATATAGGGTGGAGAGATGAGTGGGGAAAAGGTCAGGGAACCAATCTGGAACCAGAACATTAAGTTTTAGGGCATTTTCTTCAGAAAAGACTGGACTCAGTCCATAGTTTTCCATTATCTGGAAATGAGAGGCAGCTAGAAGGGAAGGGGGTAGGAGCCTGGGATTAGAGGCAGGAAGGCCTCGGTTTACATTTCACCACAAACAGCTCCTATGTGGGTGCCTCAGAACAAGCCCCTTAATCAAATCTATTTCCTCATCTGTAAAATGGGGATAATTGTGTGACTGAATTAGGAATTAGGAAGACGAGGAAAAGTGCCATAATATTACAGAGAAAACCCTCAGCAGAGACCTGGGACAAGAGTAGGTCATTATAAACACTTCAACCCTTCCCTCACTGGCTCTGCTCCAGGCTTAGGGCAATATGAAGAAAGATTAAGGACAAACCATCTCTCCTGGGGACACCGAGGAACTGTGAGCTACGAGTTTATGCTGGTTAAAGAGAAAAAGATCCCCAACAGTAGATCCACATTAGAGGGGAAGAGGGTGGGAGGAAAACCCTCCTGAACAGTTTTCCCAGATAGGTTTGGGAGACACAATTCTGGGTGAGGGAGAGGCGAGACAGAATCAGCTTTGATATTACTTCCACCTCTGAGATTCTCCAATACACGTTTGATCTCAGACTTCAGGAGCACCAAAGGGAGCCTCCAAGGTCCCATTATACAACGCAAAGTCCTTTTACAGGAGAACCAGGCAGCAGGAGGGACCTGGCTCTGGGACTCAGCACACCAGCCCTCATCCCTTCCTCATGACAGAAAACTGCTTCCAACTTTGCCTGCTGCTGAGGGCCATATTCCCTTGGATGGCAGACTCGGGCAATAGGGAGAGGCTCCTTACCCACAGAGAGCAGGTTCCGGGTATTCTCCAGCATCACCTCCTTGTACAGCTCCTTCTGGGGAGGGGACAAGAGGCGCCACTCCTCCCTTGTGAAGTCCACAGCCACATCCTGGAATGTCACCGCCTCCTAAAGCAGCCAAAGGCAGAGCACAGAGGGCTGAAAGCCACATCACAGGGAAGAGCCCACCTCTGGTCAATTACAGGAGGAAACTGACCCACAGAGAAGGGAGGGGCCCAAAGGTCCCACCTTTTGTCAGTGTCAGAGGCAGCACTAGAAGCTGAGTCTTTAAGAGCCTGATGGATGCTTGAGAAAAGCAGCTCTAGGATGGCTTGGAAAGAAGCCAAGGAGTTTCTAGAGTGTGAAGGGAAATCTCTAGTTGACCTCCAGTGCTGCCTTGATCCCCAGGGCCCCCATGGGGGGATATAGGTATCAGTCATGTGTCTGTGGCCTTGTTGCTGTGTCCCAGGGCAGCCAGTATCAGTGTGAGAGTCACCAACATGCCAGAGCCCTAGTCACAGAGTGGGGAGCTGAAGGGTGTGTAAAAGGCAGGCGAGGAAAGGAGAGGGGGCTTCCCTTCGTGGTTGCCAACTGTAAGGGGAAACTAGATATTTAAGATATGGTCTACAGAAATCGGATTAACTCGATTTCAAATTAAAATAGACCAAAGTCAGGATGACTTTTATCGAAGTTTACTTACCATTAGGAAGGTTGAAGGTAGGGAAATTGAGAGTGAGTGTAAATGGAATTAGCTCATCCTCATTCATTGTTAGACTCTGGCCATCAGACATAATGTCACACCACCCAACTTAGAATTAAGTGGGGAGGGGAAGATCAGTTACCCACACGTGACAATAAGTAACAAATCAAAAACAAGGGACTGCCCTTTGGGCAGTCCAAAAACAGTATTGAGGCTGCCATTTTTCCACTTTAATTTGGAGGTGGGTGCAGGAAGTGACGAAAGATGCTATCTTTTAAATATGATGGTCACTTCCTGTGGAGGGAGTTGTTGCTTTGAACTTGGTGTTGAAGGATCTCTGGTGAGGCCTCAGACTGTTTCCCTCTGAATTGTCATGTGGGTAAGTTAGGCTGACTTCCTTTCTCCTCCTTTGGTGTTTCTGGAGGCTCTACCCTCAAGGAGGCCTCTCTTGCCTCTCTAATTGTAAAAGGCCTTGTGGCTAGAAACCTTGTTTAATCAACCTCTGTGCTCCTTTGCTGGGGCCTCTAAATTCTTATCTGGTCCGGGCCAGTCTCTCTCTCTCTGTTTCCCTACCTTCAACCTTCCTAATTGTAAATAAATTTCCATAAAAGTCATCCTGACTTGGGTCTATTTTAATCTGAAATCGAGTTAATCCGATTTCTAGCAACCATACCTTAAATATCTAGTTTCCCTTCTTACAGTACCTCCTGGAACTAACTGCCTCTCTCGGCTAGGGGTTTGTTTCTGAGCTTTCCTGATCTCTACTGAGTCAAGAATGAGATTTAGAAAGGCTAAGATCTCCCTCCCCTCCCCCCCCAATAAATGTTCATCAATCTGGTAATGAGCCCCCACATCAGTATTTACTCATACCACTGTGGAAGGTACACAAAAGGAGAGAATGTGTCTCAGAGAGAGCTCGGACTCAGGACGCAGCCCAGGGTGACCTATCCTTGGAGAAGACTGAGCTGATCTCGGATCATTTACTTATTGATCCTATTTACAGTAACTGCTTTTTGTCCGGTAACTGCCTGAGTGCTGGTTCTCTGCCTCCTGACTCAGCTCCACATTCCCCCAGCCTGTAATAGGTGAAGTGCAGAATCCAGCTCTTGGGCACTTTGTCACTGTTCGAGTCTTATTTCAAGGCATTAACTGAGCTTTGTAATAGGCAAATTTATAGATTAAATTTTAGACATTTACGGTAAGATGGCAAGCATATGAGGCAAGGCTGGAGGATTACAACCATGGAATGGTAAGAAATGGAGTTTTTTTCCTAGAGTGACTCTTGTATGGCTGTGGCAGTTAGAGGCTATTCTACCCGTCCCAGTGAAGAGCCCAAGGAAAGTGGATTTGTCTCTGAGAAGAAACACCTGACCGTGGAAATTAAAGTTGAGCAAGAAGACCAGACTTGAGTGATGGACATACCAGGATGTTTCAAGCTTCTTGTCTTTACCTGTGTGGATTATTTGCTAAGGATCCAGTTAGCTGTGAACACTGCTGGAGTTGAAGAGGATCCAAGTTGTGAGACCATCAAAAACTTCCCTTTCTAACCTCCAAAAGTTTGTGTTAGAACAGTGTAGATTTTGATCCATTTCAAGTCCCTGAAGTCTGTCCATAGTTATCTAGTTCAGTGTGACCTTTTCCCCATAACTCCAACTCTAAAACTTAGAATAAACTGTTTTGCTTACTCCTTGTTGTCTTTCCTCAAACCCCAAAAAGGACCCAGAGTGTTAACATCCAACCCTTGTGTTTTCCCCAGTGGTTAATGACTCACAATTGCTAACTGCCATTTCAATAGCTAGAGTGGTTTCACCTAACACAAACATCCCTTGTGAGAGGTCCCTTGTTGTCCTGTGAGATCTTGTCACTTGCGGTGTGTGGGTATGTCCTGGTGGTGTGTGACATCTCCATATTACCCAATTTAAGCAGTTACTTATTTCAGCTTAGAAGATTCAGGTGAGCCACAGGGAATCAGGTCTAGTCTTTCTACACAGCTGACCCATCTCAGAGATGTCTGGTTTGCTGCCCAGTCAGGGCCCTGACCTTACACTAGACACACAAGAATCTCTTCTTAGTCTGAGAGAAGGAGGGCTGAGGCATTGATGGCCCCTTAGTATTGATTATTCCAGTCAGTCACAGTGTCCCTGACTATCCAGGATCTATAACCAGTGATGACCCTCCATCCTATGATAGACATCACTTACCAGTCTGTTCTTTGTTCTGTGCTCCCCCAAACCTATCAACGAGATCTAGCCTTTTTCCTTAGGGTTTGGAGCATTAACAGAGGCAAGCCCCTGACCCCTTTTATTGACAGGCAGCATTCCCCTGCTTGTCCTCCTTGGAGAGTTGCCTCAGTTTACCTTCTAGTTAAATTTCACTCCCAACACCTGACCTTCACAATGTTGGACAGAACAGTAGATGTTCACTAATGAAGAGGAGTCTACGGTATTTTTAGGAAGAGACCCCAAAGGGAAGAGATCATTTGCTTCTTGAACACTCATCGAGCAGCAGAAATGCAAGAGGAGTGAATTACTGAAGACAACAGTAGCAGCGGCAGAACATCAGAGAGAGCAGAAAAAGGTTTCTTTTAAAAACTACAGACAAGGAGAAAGGGAGGAAGGAGGAAACCCGGTAGAGCTAAAGGTGAAGGCAGAGGGCATCATGGGAAGAATCTTCTGGCATCCCATCAGCTCCAGGAGGTTGTTTCTTTGTTGGACTTCAGGACCACAGGAGAGAAGAGAAGATACAGAGAAGATGGGGACACACCCAGAGCATCTCAAGGATCAGAAACTGTCATTTCCTTTCCCTCTACATTTAGCATCTGCTCTGCACTTCTGGGGATTCCCCAAGAGGTAAAAGACAGTCCTTGCCTTCCAGCAGCTCACAGTCCAGTGGGGCAGGAAGACAATACACAATGGACACAAAGTAAATTCTGTCTAGGACAGTGAGGGGCAAACTATAGCCTGCAGGCCAGATGCAGCCCCCTAAAATGTTCTCTCTGGCTACAAACATTAATTCCTAATCTGACGAATACAATGAATAGAATACAAATACGATGAAACTTCAAAAGAGTTACCTTAGAAACAGACCGACAGATGAGCATTTCCTTTCCTTTGGCCCCCTCTTTAAGAAGTTTGCCCATGACTGGTCTAGGAAAAATAGGGAAGAATGGAAAGAATGAAGACACTCTGACTAAGAGGGATGATGGAAGGTTTCCTATAGGAAGTTTTTAGTCTTTAATTGGGACTTACAGGAAGTTTAAAGGGGTCAGTGGTCTGAAATGTGGAGGGAAATATTCCAGACATGAAGTAAAGCCACCGAAAATGCCCCAAACTAGACACAGTCAGATCACACGGTGGATAGAGTGCGAGATCTGGAGTCAGGAAGACGTGGGTTCAGATGTGACTTTAGTCCCTTCCTAGCTATGTGATCCTGGGTAAGTCACTTAACTCTGACTGCCTAGCCGTCATCACTCATCTATCTTAGAACTAATCCCAAGATAGCAGGTAAAGGTTAAAAACAACAAAAACCTTTTCTCCATTTTGGGTCAGTTAGGTGACTCTGTGACTAGAGAACTAAGAGACAAGATCCTGGGTTCAAATATGACCTCTGACACTTCCTACCTATGTGACCCTGGGTAAGCCACTTACCCCCAATTACCTGCCTCTTAGCCATCTTCTGCCTCACAACAGATATTTACCATCAATTCTAGGACAGAAAGTAAAGCGTTTTTTGAAAGTCTGCAGCTGAAGGAATCCTGAAGGCCAGGCTCCCTGGATTCAAGAACACAGACTGGAGAGTAATGAATAAGAAGACGGGAAAGAGGGCTTTGAAGACCAAACAGAATGGTTTGTATCTGATCCTGGAGGGAATAGGGAGCCACTGGGGTTTATGGAGTAGGGAAGTGACATGATCAGAGCTGAGCAGTAGGAAAATCACTCTGGTGGGAGAATAGAGGAGGCCTTGGAGTAGGGAGAGCCTTGTGGCAGACCCAGCATGAGGTTGTCTTACTAGACCAGGAGGGAGATGATATGAGTCTCCACCAGGAGGATGGCAGTGACACAGACAGAAGGGGACATACTGGAGATGCTGCAAAGGTGAAACTGACTGGTCCTGGCGCCATGTTGGATACTGAGGTAACGGACAGGAAGGAGTCAAAGGTTTTATATTAGAGGGATGAGGAGGATACAGCTATAGAGAAGGTGGACATTCCATCTAGGGGAGAGAGAACAATGTATTAGGGACACACTGAGCTCAAGATGTCTACTGGTCTCCTAATGTGAAATCCCTGTAAGGAAATTTGAGATGAAAGACTAGAGGTCAGCACCGAGATTGGGGCAGAAAATGTAGGCCTGAGACTCATCAGCAGAGAGACTGTGCTTGCATTCGTCCCTGGTATGTGATGAGATCACCAAGTAAAGAAGTCCAGAAGGAGGAGAGTAGAGGGCCAAAGACAGGGCTGAAGGAACTCCTCAACCTAACCTACTGTTACAAAATCTAGAGGAGGAGCCAGCAGAGAAGACAGAGAATCACAGGTCAGAGGTAGAAGCTAAACCAGGAGGGAGAGTCGTGTGTAAAACCCTCGCGAGAAGAGAATATCGAGGAGGAGAGAGGGGGCCAAAAGCATCAAAGGCTGCAGACAGGACTGAGAGAAGGTCTGAGGAGGTGCTCTCTATCGTCTCAGGAAAGAGCACGT
This sequence comes from Gracilinanus agilis, assembly GCF_016433145.1. NCBI lineage: Eukaryota > Metazoa > Chordata > Mammalia > Didelphimorphia > Didelphidae > Gracilinanus > Gracilinanus agilis. The sequence goes on along the minus strand of NC_058130.1, from coordinate 799,875,776 downwards.
AAAGGTGATGATAGAGACCAACAACCAAATCAGGCTGGGGCAGGAACTGGACAAGCAGACCATACTGCAGCTGGAACTCACTGAGGGCACGTTCCTCCCTAAGGATAAAATGACTCCCAAGAAGGTGAGGATTACTGTGGGGACAGCCCGAGACTGCAAGTGACCAAGAGACTGGGGTTGCTACTCGAACTGAGGAGGGGGCGATGGCGTCGGCTACTGGGACGTGGTTACCCATTAGAGATCAGACTCAGTTTAGGGCTGATGGCGAGGCAGTGAATATGAAGACCTATAAGGCATCCATAGCCCAGGATTTGGAGGTGCTAAGGAGATGGGGAGAAACCCGGCCTGGGAGGCAGCCTGGGGGGAGCTCTGGGGGTCGGAGCTGTCCAGGGGCCCAGGAATCCCTCCCAAAGCCGAGAGGAGAGCCGGGAAGGGCTGTTCCTCCTGCCCTGGATGTGGGCACAGAAATGGCCCAGCAGGAAGGAGGCAGCAGCTTCCCAGCCCAGCTTGTGCCAGGGCCTGGGAAGGGCCTCCCTGGCTGATGGGCTCCATCTGGGGCTGGAAGGCACTTACCTGGGCTGGCAGTCTGTTCCTCTCTGAGGCCATCCCGGGGACTCCAGGCTCCCTGTGGAGGCAGCAAAGGAGCCCCAGTGAGTCCCTCTGGGGAAGCTCCTCCATCTCTTCCACCCTGGAGCCCCACCTGAGCACCCACAGCTGGGGAGGGAGAAGGGACCCAGAGGGCACAGGTTTTCCCTTCTCTTCCCAGGCCCAAGGCTGCCCCACAGGGATCTCCACGGGGTGAGGGGCCCCAGGAGGCACCCAGGGCAAGGCCTGCCCTCACAGGAGAGCCTGCTACCAGCACAGGGAGGGGGGCAGCTGGGGAAGAGAAGAGGGTCTGGAGGGCAGCTGAGCCCCCCCTCTGTTCCTGCTCTTCTGCCCCCTCCCTTCTGCCATCTTCCCAGACCCCCAAGAGGCAGCAGGGCCAGAAGGGGAGCCCAGGGAGGGGCTGGGAAGGCACAGGGTCCAGCAGAGCTCCTGGCAGGAGGGCAGGACCCTGGGGAGGCTCAAGTGCTCCTGGGAAGCAGGAGGAAGGGGTGCTGGGGGCTCCCTAGGAGCTGGGCAGGGCGCCTGGGACCCTCTGGCGCAGCTGAGGCTGGGAATCCCTAAAGGGAACTGGAGCCAGGGAGGCCAAGGCCTGGGCCCTGATGGGGACCCGCCCAAGGGCCAGGGGGCCAAAGAAGGGGGCCAGGAAAGGGCTTTGGCTCCTGGGGGGGGATTCTGGGGGCAGGAAGGCAGAGCTCAGGGATCCTCTCAGAGGGCAGCCCAGAGGAACCTCTAAGCAGGAGTTGGGGGTCAGGACACCTGGGTCACAAATCCCTGGGGCCAGGGAATGGCCCCTCTCTCCCCTTAGGCCCCACCCCAGGGTTGGGATTCCCCCTAGGCCACCCCCACCAGGCTGGGCAGGAGAGAGCCCCCCTCCCCCTGCATCCAGCCCCTCCTAGCAGAGAGCTCCTGGGGGGGGGGGGAGTGAGGGAATGTGAGGACTACAAGGAGGGGCAATCTGGGGGTTCTGAACCATCTCAGAAGAATCAGGCAGGTGAAGGGGGGGGTCAGTCAGGGTCGGGGGAGGAGAAGGAGGAGGAGAACCTGGAACAGGGCCTGGACGTGGCCAAGAGGCCAAGGTGGCCCGAATGGGACAAGAAAATGGCCCAAAGCCTAAGGCCTGCTCTCAGGGGGAGGGGGAGGGTCTGCAGGAGGACCCCCTGGGCTGGGGGAGGGTCATGGGGTCCCTCTCAGTGCTCCAGGAGGGCCCAGCCAGCCCCCAGGAAGCTCTTCCAGCCAGGAAGCCCTTCCAGGGGGGCAGGCCAGGCTCGGGGTTCAAAGACAAAAGGGGGAGCCCCTAAGAGCACAGGAAGGGTCTGAGGCCAGACTGGAACCCAGGCCCTCCCCAAGGCAGGCTTGGCACTCTCCCCAGAGGCCCAGAGGGGGCTCCCTTTGCCAGAGGGCCCTTCTCCTCCCTCAGCCCCGCATCCCTGACTGCAGGGCCTTCCTGGGGCTCTGCTGGCCTCCATTGAGCCCCTGCAGTGACTTTCCTCTGGCCCAGCCTCCCCCCACCCCCAGCAAAACCCCCAAGATGCTCTTGGGCACGCCCAGCCCTAATGGCCCATCCCCCTCCTCCCTGCCCCAGGACACGGGGGGGGGGGGGGGGGAGGGGATCCAAGAACAGCACCTCCAGCTCCTGGCCAGAAGCACCTTCTTTGGGTGTCCCCCATGGGGGGCTGACAGGCTCCCCCTCCCCAGCTCAGACCACCGCCCTCCCCGGCTTCCCTACAGTCCAAATGACAATGTCGCCTCCTCCAGGAAGCCCTCCCGAACTTCCTCTTCCCTCTCCACCCTCTCTGGTCATAACATCCTGTTTAGCCTGAATAGAGGGTGCAGGGTGTGCCTGCAGCAGAGGCTGGGAGGCAGGACTCCGGGGTCCTGACATGGCCGGTAAAACTGCATCCGGTACGGCCCCCCCCCCAGACACCCCCTCCAGGCAGCACGTTTTAGCAGGAAAGAAGATCCAAAGAGGAAGCCAGAGGCCCCAGCCAGCCCCGCCCAGCCGCAGTCTCGCCAGTCGTGGGGGAGGGGATCCTGGAATTGGGCTCCGGGGGGGGGCGGTCTTCCCCGAGAATTCGAACCCGACCCAGCCCAAGGGGCCCACGCGGCCAGGGGCTCCAACCGGGGGGAGGGGAGAGACTCCCCCGCCTCCCGCTCCTCCCACATCTGGCCCCCCCACCACCACTTCATAATTACCGAGGCTGGAGGCGCGGGGCGTGAGGGGTCAAGGCCTGAAAACCTTTGGAAGCGCCCGGAGGAGGGGGGGGAACGCGGTACTTCCACTTCCGGTTTCCGGGAGGCCTCCGCACCGCCCTCCCTTGGGGCTGGCCCTCCCCCTCTCCACTCCTTCTCCGCCTCCCTCTCCCACCCCTCCCCCGCATTCCTCCGCCCCGCCCGCGCTCGCCCGCTACCTGGGGCGCGCTCTGGGCTCTGGGGTTTCGGGAAGAAAGAAAAGGGTCCCGCGGCCTCAGGCGTCCCGAGTTCTGAGTTCTGTTTGGTCCACAGACAGTGCGGGGGGCCGCAGAGAGCTTCTCTCCTCCTCCCCCCAAGCTGGCAGGAAAGAAATGTGGGCGTGGCCAGGCTCCCGAAGGTCTGCAGCCCTGGACGCGGATTGGGAGCAGGAGGAGAAAGCCCCGCCCTCTCGGTCCGCCCTATCTAACCTCGCAGGTCTCTCTCTGGCCACGCCCCTCTTTAGGCACGCCCCTATTCCTCAGGTCTCTCTGGCCACGCCCCTCCCGCTCTGACCTGATTCTAAGGCATAAAAATTTCACAACCAAATGCAAAAAAAGAGCCGAACTAATAAATGCATCGTGTTCAGATGATGATGCGATAACGATTATAAGGAGTAAGAATTCCCCGTAAGACAAAACATTCATTGAAAATTAAATAACCTAATTCTACAAAAGGGCTGGGCCAAAGAAAAAAGCAATGATTTAGTTAAAGGGAAGGACAATGAGGAGACAACATGGCAAAATGTGTGGAATACAGCCAAAGCATTATTTAGGGGAAATTTCGTACTCCTGCTACCAATGAAAAAGAGAAAAAGCTAATCAAAGAAAAGGACGCGCAACTGAAAAACTAGAAAAAAATTAACCATCACCAGTTAAAGATCAAATTGGAGATCCTAAAAGTCAAAGGAAAAACTAGCACAGTTGAAAGTGAGAAAACTATTGAACTAATAAGTAAGACAAGGGATTCTTTTAAGGAAGATGTATAAAAAATACAATACTGACTAATCTCATTGTTCACAAAAGGGAAGAAGAACATCCAATTACCTGTACTGTGGTGTGGAGATGCAAAGCATGGAATCCCTGCAAAGGTACAAGGACAGCCTCACCCAGAATTCCAGGGGACCCCCCTGGAGAACATGGGTGAGGGGGGAGTTGAGAAGGGTTTGAGACAGTTACTTTGTGGAGGTTGAAGTGAGCAGACACCCTGCTTACTACTCCACACTTGGGGGTTCACTTGAGAGGCCATTGTGGCATAGCCAGTGTGGTTTCTACATAAGGATTAGCCTGTTTAGTAGGGTTAGTTTATATCAACTTCATTACAACAAATATTTAGTAGATATTCATCAATAGCAAGAGAGCCAGTTTTAGTTAAGTGTCTTCATCCCCTCCTGTGAGGAGGGGGGAAAGGGGCATCAATTTAACAGTTCAGGGTCACCTTTCATTATCCTAAACCCCTCATTAACCTCTCTAGTTTACCTTGTTATTTCCTAATATAACCTATACCTTCAAATCTGTGCCTGGGAAATTATTTGGGGGGATACTCACAACTCAGTCTGGACATCTCATTTGAATCCTGTCTGCTGCCAGTTTAAGAAGATCATCTCAGTCCACAACAGTTATAGCTAGCTTCTACTTATTCATCTAACTGACCTGTGAGGAATATAAATTAAAGAAAAGGAACATCATTGGGGTTTCAGCCATAACAGAAACTTATCAGAAGAATCTCATTCCTGTCTTCATTACCAACTGAAGCAGCAGCAGTTGGAGGGGAGGGGTTTGCCATCCAGGAGTGTTTTACTCCCTCCTTCCTCTCTGAAGCCTGTCAATCTGTGGCCCTTGACTTGAAGCTCTATTTGGCCCTGACACATTCATCTGCTTCTCCAAATTATCTGTTATTATCATCATAACAGTATCAAAAATGGAAAAGAAATTGAAGCAATCATTAGGAACTCTTTGCCCAACTTATGACAACAAATCTGACAATCTAAGTAAAATGGATGAATATTTCCAAAAATATAAACTTCCTGGATTAACAAATGAGGACATAGAATACTTAAATAATCCTATCTCATAAAAAGAAAATTAAACAAGCCATAAATGAACTCCCTAAGAAAAAATCTCCAGGTCCAGGTGGATTCACAAGTGAATTCTATCAAACATTTAAGGAACAATTAATCCCAATATCATATGGACTCTTTGGTAAAATAAGCAAAGAAGGAGTCCTGCAAAATGTTTTTATGACACTAATATCATATTAATGCCTAAGCCAGGAAGACCAAAAACAGAAAGAAAATGAGAGGCAAATTTCCTTAATGAGTAACAATTCTGAAACCTTAAATAATAAACACTACCAGAAAAACTACAGCAATCTATCACAAGGATTATTAGCTATGACCAGGTGGGAGTTGTTGATTTTAAAATTAATACACAATATGTCCAAAGTATAATATTTATAAAGATTTATTAATATATAACTAGAGATCTAGAGAACACAGGAAGTGCTCACCAAACCCCACTCAGGTGGAAGAGAGAGGGCATGGCAGATATTATAATGAAATTTTTGTAAATAAATAGTTGTCCATGTCATAATAGTTGTAGGAGATAGTAAAGGTTCTTAAGATGCTACTGCTTCTAGATGATATTGGTTGGGAAGTTGTGCTTCTGTATTCCCTAGACAGCCAGTGCAGAGGAAAGAAACACCAAGCCCTACCACCCAACTGGACGTTATAATTGCCCTGTTCTTTATAACAGTGCCCAGGCAGGATCCTTAATGGTCAGGTGGATGGGTAAACCTTTCAGGTCCCACCTGGGGTTGGATTGATTATTAATATTGGGCTCTATTAGCCTTGGATAACCTTTTCATCTGACTGCGTTGCTCCCTCCCCAAGGGTCGTGATATAATGACCAATCAGGAAGTTACTTAAATAAAACTTTATCTACTGATGTTAAATAGGGAAAGGAATAATCAGACACGGATTGGGGATAGGAGATCCTGTCACTAATAACTACATTTTAGAAATGTCAGCTAGAATGAGAACAAGAATAATGAGAAAATCAAGGAATAAGCAAAGCAAAGAAGAGAGAAGGCATCTTCTGACAGATGGGATGCTGGCATACTTATAGGGAAAAACAACTCTAAAATAAATGGAAACAAGTTAATGGCATGGAGACCTTGGTAAACCCCATCCCACCTGAAGCCGTCCACCGACTCCACGAAGATTCCTAGTGGGTTGGACACTCAGAAAGGGGAACCAAGGACTGAGTGAAAATGGGTTACTGGTTAAGGATTAATGGAAAGAGAATATAAGGCGAGAATAAAGATACACAGACACAGAAAGTTTTGGCATAAGGTAGACAGACAGCAAGTAAGCTCTGATGGTCAAGAGCTTCATGGTTAGGAGCTCTGATGGTCAAGAGCTCTCTTGCCAACTGATGTCTTGTCACTTTTATTGGGGTTACATACAACAGTATGGGGGGAAGGGGAGAGGCCAGTGGCCTGATACATTAACATTATGAGGTAATCATCATAAAATGCAAACTGCCAAAATCTGAAACAATAGGTAGAGCTAAGATCAGGATCCAGGGTGGATAGGGCTTAAGGCATCTACTGATGTTTGATACCTATGTTAATTGATCATTGAAGGAAAAGTAAGGAGACTGAGATAACTGACTCTCTTCTGGGGTGTAGCCTTAGGGAAGGGCTAGGGATTTGGCAAGGTCAACATTCAATTTGACTCAGGATTGCAGAGATCAATCATTAGCAGTATAAGAGTTAAGTTTTTGAATACTTCTTAAAATAATATCACAATTAATGTATACCTGGATTGCTACACCACCTTTACAAAGGATCTGCCTTCTTGAAAAAAATCCTTGGAATCAAGTTATTGACTCCAAATCTGGGCATTTCAATGGAAATGTCCTCCCAGTAGATACTCCCATGTCTTCCAAATGAGAGAATTCTAGGAAGGAAATATAAAGTTAGAGAGGCAGCAGAATATATAAATAGATGCACGAGTTTGGAGTTAAAATACAGGGAACTTAAGGAGAGAAGTAGCTTGTGTGTAACTAGAACCTGTTACCCTAAAAAAAACTATGATTCCCAGTACCCCACTCTCTTCCTGTTATTACATGCTGATGTAGACAGGATATAAATTCTGTGGAGTTCCATCTCTCATGCTCTTCTTTTCCTGTTGTGGCTTTGGTGGAGTGGGCTTTTTTGAGCAGGTAGAAAAACTTAGTCACGTGGTTCTATTTTGTTAGATAATAAACTTTATAAAGTATAATATTTGAAGTACTGGACATTACTTTAAATCTTACACCTGTCAGGCCCACGGGGGACCAAATGGTTGGGATAAGAATGCAGATGAACTCAGGAGAGAGTTGGTAGGAATCAAATGGTCAGTGGCAATTTTATTGAGGGAGGGCATGAAATTTAGAGGAATCCGAGTTGCCATTCAAACATATCCATCCACATGGTTACAGGCAATGTTTTCATAGTAACAGAGAGCCAATCACAGAGAGTCTTGAGGAGAACAATGCATCCTGTCAAGTATTGATCTATTGGGTACAGTCTACGTGATGACTGAGGATTCGAGAGTATCCATAAGATACATGAAAACATACTCAAGATGACATCTCTTCTGTTATGCTCTCCATTAAGGTCTCCAGGGAAATGATACACAAACTTGCCCTAGGTTCATTCCTAGGGCACCCAGGCTTATTCAATGTACTTAGGCCTATTCCTAGGGGTCCAGCAACTCAGGGGCCTATCTAGCTGGGAGGGAACAGACACTAACAAAATTAATTTTACTCTTACAGGCTGGT